>NC_084743.1:39420974-39720974 GCF_033978785.1 Entelurus aequoreus
TGATTCCCTTGTTCTGCTGGGGGTCTTCAACGCTCATGTTGGCAACGACTTTGAAACCTGTAGAGTCGTGATTGGGAAAAATGGCCACCCGGATCTGAACCCAAGTGGTGCTTTGTTATTGAGCTTTTGTGCTCGTCACGGATTGTCCATAACAAACACAATGTTCAAACATAAGGGTGTCCATATGTGCACTTGGCACCAGGACACCCTCGGCCGCAGTTCCATTATTGACTTTGTAGTTGTGTCATGGGATTTGCGGCCTCATGTTCTGGACACTCGGGTGAAGAGAGGGGCGAGCTTTCTACCGATCACCACCTGGTGAGCTGGCTCCGATGGTGGGGTAGGATCCCGGACAGACCTGGCAGGCCCAAAAGCATTGTGAGAGTCTTTTGGGAATGCCTAGCAGAGTCTCCTGTCAGAGAGAGTTTCTTTTTCCACCTCCGGAGGAACTTTGAACATGTCACAAAGGAGGTGCTGGACATTGAGTATGAATGGATCATGTTCCGTGCCTCTCTTGTCAAGCCAGCTGATTGGAGCTGTGGCCGCAAGGTGTTTGGTGCCTGTCGTGGCGGTAATCCTAGAACCCGCTGGTGGCCACCAGCAGTGCGGGATGCCGTCAAGCTGAAGAAAGAGCTTATCTGGACCTTTTGGCTCATGGGACTCCAGAGGCAGCGGGCATACCGACAGGCCAAGCAGTGCCTGGGGAATCTGTGGTGGGCTCTCCTATTTCTGGGGCTGAGGTTGCCAAGGTAGTTTTAAAAGCTCCTCGGTGGCAAGGCCCCGGGGGTGGATGAGCTCCGTCCGGAGTTCCTTAAGGCTCTGGATGCTGTGGGGCTGTTATAGTTGACAAGACTCTGCAACATCGCGTGGACATCAGGGGCGGTACCTCTGGATTGGCAGACCGGGGTGGTGGTTCCTCTCTTTAAGAAGGGGAACCGGAGGGTGTGTTCCAACTATCGTAGATCACACTCCTCAGCCTTCCCGGTAAGGTCTATTCATGTGTACTGGAGAGGAGGAACCTCGGATCCAGGACGAACAGTGTGGTTTTCGTCCTGGTCGTGGAACGGTAGACCAGCTCTATACTCTCGGCAGGGTCCTTGAGTGTGCATTGGAGTTTGTCCAACCAGTCTACATGTGCTTTGTGGACTTGGAGAAGACATTCGACCGTGGCCACCCCGGGAAGTCCTGTGGGGAGTGCTCAGAGAGTATGGGGTATCGGCATGTCTGATTGTGGCGGGTCGCTCCCTGTATGATCGGTGTCAGAGCTTGGTCCGCATTGCCAGCAGTAAGTTGGCTGCCCTTTGTCACCAAATGTGTTCATAAATTTTATGGACAGAATTTCTAGGCGCAGTCATGGCGTTGAGGGGATCCGGTTTGGTGGCTGCAGGATTAGGTCTCTCCTTTTTGCAGATGATGTGGTCCTTATGGCTTTAACTGGCCAGGATCTTCAGCTCTCATTGGATTGGTTCGCAGCCGAGTGTGAAGCGACTGGGATGAGAATCAGCACCTCCAAGTCCGAGGTTCTCGCCCGGGAAAGGGTGGAGTGCCATCTCGAGGTTGGGCAGGAGATCTTGCCCCAAGTGGATGAGTTCAAGTACCTGGAGTCTTGTTCATGAGTGAGGGAAGAGTGGATCGTGAGATGCACAGGCTGATCGGTGCGGCGTCTTCAGTAATGAGGACGCTATATCGATTTGTTGTGGTAAGAAGGAGCTGCGCCAGAAGGAAAAGCTCTTAATTTTCCGGTCAATCTACGTTCCCATCCTCACCTATGGTCATGAGCTTTGGGTTATGACCGAAAGGACAAGATCACGGGTACAAGCGTCCGAAATGAGTTTTCTCCACTGGGTAGCGGGTCTCTCCCTTACTGAAAGAATTTTCACCGTTTAATTACAGTAACCTACTGGCAGCTAATGGTTCCAGTATAAAACTGTTTTTCTACAGCACACATACTGTGATTTATCACTACAGTTTATTACTGTAAAAAGTATCACAGTACTGTGCTGTATCAAATATACGCTTCACAGCATAATACTGTCATCTGTTTAGCGGCATCACACTGTTATTTTAGTGTATCTACTGTAATATCCATTAACTGTTAATTACAGTAAAATAATTGTAAGCACTATAGACTGAGCTTTACAGTATAATGCCACTAGAAGTTAATGAGTTGAACTTTTAATTTTTCAAAATCAAAACTCCTGCAATCTGCTGGCATAAAAATGACTGGAGAAATGGCCTTGCAAGATTATGTTTTTATTAACCAATTATTTTAAAGTGCATCAAATAAATTCAATGTACATTTAGTGCATTCTTCTTATTTTCAGTAAAGCATTTTAACATTTATAACATGTCCACTTAATTTCTAACTGGAGACAAAACACTGAACACGAGTCCAGTGTTTAGTTGTCGGCTACATAAAGCCCCACTCAAAGTCTGTGAGATGTTTTATAAGGGTGGCTACGTGAGGATTTACAGTTGCTGCCTTTTTCTGGACCAGCTTCCCGGTCTTCTTGGACAGCACCTTTCCCTGGCTAGACTTTGTTCCCCTCTCAGGGTTAACGCCAATGAATCGCCTAAAAAAGAGAGAAAGCATATTAGATATTCTGTTGTGATTGAAGATTACTTGCAGTCGATACAGAACCCCCCTCACATTTTTATTTAGGAATATGCACTGCACAAATATTAATATCAATTTTAGGATATATTTGAGCCTATACCATAACCACAGCTGTAGATGAGTGAATGCTCTAAAACCCATTAAGACAAATTCAGAGAGGAAGACAATGCTAAAGCCTCCCCAATCCCTCTCTCTATTTATGTTTTCTCTCCATCTACGGGACCGTGTATTTACGCTGATGTTTCCTGCTTTCACCCATTTAACATATCGTTACCTGCTCATTACCTATCTTCTCTGCATCCTGGGGTCACACTGGTGCTTCTTGCCTTTACCCATTCAACATATCTTTACCTGCACATTACCTACCTTCTCTGTATCCTGGAGTCAAGCTGGTGTTTCCTGCCTTTACTCATTCAACATATCTTTACCTGCACATTACCTACCTTCTCTGTATCCTGGCGTCTAGCTGATGTTTCCTGCCTTCACCCATTCAACATATCTTTACCTGCACATTACCTACCTTCCCTGCATCCTTGGGTCACACTGGTGCTTCTTTCTTTCACCATACAACATATCTTCACCTGCACATACCTACCTTGTCTGCATGGCCTCGACCACACCTGCGCTTCCTTCTTTCACCCATTCAACATACCTTCACCCGCACATTACCTACCTTCCCTGCATAGTGGGGTCACACTGGTGCTTCCTGCCTTTACCCATTCAACATATCTTCACCCGCACATTACCTACTTGCTCTGCATTCTCGGGTCAAGCTGGTGCTTCCTGCCATCATCCAGTCAACATATCTTTACCTGCAAATTACCTACTTTTTCTGCATCCTGGGGTCAAACAGGTGCTTCCTTCTTTGACCCAGTCAACATATCTTTACCTGCACATTACCTACCTTCTCTGTATCCTAGAGTCAAACTGGTGCTTCGGTCCCTAATAAGAAGGTCCACAAAGGAACAGAAGAGTCATTGATTTAAGGCACAAAATTGGGGAAAGGACAAGTCAAATTCCTGAACAGAGGTGAGAAATATAAAATAAAATATCCTAACAGTATTTTAACAGTATCAAGAGGATTTACCTTTGAACAAATTCCAATGTCCGAGGACCTTCCTCTTGGTATTCCAAGTTGAACACATAGTAGGTGGCAAGAAGGGCAGCAAGCCCTGAGATTAAGCTAGGTTGGACGCCTTTGCAGATGACATCACCTTCCATGCTGATCATCCAACGTTTTATTGTGACTTTGTCACCAGCAACTGGTACAGTCAAGAAATGCAGTTTATGTTCCTAAACAGTATCCAATATGGGTAGCATTTTAAAAGTATTTGGAATGGCCACCTCACTCGCTCTCTCTTTACTCTGTTTACATCTAGTCTCCTAAGGCAGTGGTTCTCAAATGGGGGTACGCGTACTCCTGGGGGTACTTGAAGGTATGCCAAGGGGTACGTGAGATTTTTTTTTAATATTCTAAAAATAGCAACAATTCAAAAATCCTTTATAAATATATTTATTGAATAATACTTCGACAAAATATGAATGTAAGTTCATATACTGAACAACTAATCAAGTAGGCTATTCCATTCATTACCATAAAGCCAGAGTTTCCCCCATGCCATGATGGTTTGACCCTACCTGGCGGTGCCACACGGCACCAACTGTCAATCAACTATCCATGTAGAAAACAATGGAGGCTTGGTTAAAGCGTAGTGGACATGTTCCATAAATATTGATGTTAAAGATTTCTTTTTTTTTGAAGAAATGTTGAGAATGAAGTTCATGAATCCAGATAGATCTCTATTGCAATCCCCAAAGAGGGCACTTTAAGTTGATTACTTCTATGTGTAAAAATCTTTATTTATAATTGAATCACTTGTTTATTTTTCAACAAGTTTTTAGTTATTTTTATATCTTTTTTTCCAAATAGTTCAAGAAAGACCACAACAAATGAGCAATATTTTTCACTGTTATACAATTTAATAAATCAGAAACTGATGACATAGTGCTGTATTTTACTTCTTTAACTCTTCTTTTCAACCAAAAATGCTTTGCTCTGATTAGGGGGTACTTGAATTTAAAAAATGTTCACAGGGGTACATCACTGAAAAAAGGTTGAGAACCACTGTCCTAAGGCAGTGGTTCTCAACCTTTTTTCAGTGCTGTGAACATTTTTTTAATGCAAGTAGACCTCCATGTCTTTATAACAGGAATATCCTGAATTCTCAAGTTGCATATCACAATAGTCATCATCAGTGTTAATAACACAAGAGCTGCTTGGATTTGCTGTTGAGCAAGTCAAACTTCGTTCAGTGTAGCCGTAGTGCTTCCTTGACACGTGCGATGTGAAAGTAGACTTAACTGTAAATCTTATTTCACATTGACTGAAGGGGCACGTAACTGTCGGTAATATGACTTTTCAAATGCAGGAAAAGGGCCCGTATATCATCGCACTTCGCGCTACATGAGACAATATTACAAGGTAAACCTTCTGCGCTATACATATCAGTCCTACTCTTGCCATATTTATGACGACGGCTGTGAGTTTTGAAGGCTGAGAAGTTGGAAAAAACTCTTTTGCATTTAGGGAAAGCACACTTAAACGATGCATTAGGCATACAACTATGACTTCGCATGTGTCTAACATACGCAAATACATTGCTGCAAGTCGTAGCACATATGTTGCAAGTTATCATCTTTTATGATGACTATGACAAAAAAGAAGAAAACTTAGCTAGCTAGCATGCGGCGGTACATGTCAACGATAGTGTCTGTGATGCTGACTGTGACGCTATGTCATTTCGGACTTTATAAATATATATATAAAGTAATTCAAACAGAAAATGACACATCAAGGTACAAGTGACTCTTACCTTGTTATCAAAAACACACAATGCAGTAGGATGGATTTAGCAGGGTCGGCCAGGTGAAATGAAGCTCGGTTGGACGAATTGTGGGCGGACCCAAGAAACAAGTCTGAAAAATACTGAATTACACTGTAGGTTTTACAGTAACTTACTGCTGGTTGATATTTTTTGAAAAATGCAACAAAATTTACAGTACTTAACTGCATTTAAGAAGAACATGATAGGTTGATTGGCAACACTAAATTGGCCCTAGTGTGTGAATGTGAGTGTGAATGTTGTCTGTCTATCTGTGTTGGCCCTGCGATGAGGTGGCGACTTGTCCAGGGTGTACCCCGCCTTCTGCCCGATTGTAGCTGAGTTAGGCTCCAGCGCCCCCCGCGACCCCGAAGGGAATAAGCGGTAGAAAATGGATGGATGGATGGAGTATATAACTGTAATTTTATTTTTTATTTTTACAGTAATTTTTTACAGTGAAGGTCATGGGTGTCAAACTCTGGCCCGTGGGCCAAATTTGGCCCAACGTGTAATTTGACTTGGCCCTTGAGGCAATATCAAATTAACACTAAAGCTGGACCGGCGATTATACATTGCGGCAGTGCCGCGGTAACACCGCATTCACCGCTACTTCTAATACTTGCCAAGACAAAAGTGACTCCAGCACTGCTCCCGAATTTTTTATTTTTAGCTAGTCAAACAAGTGCCGGCCCAGTTTCACATCAGTGCAGCTTCTGCACCCACACACAATTGAATGCAACGCATACTTCATCAACAGCGATACAGGTTACACTGACGGTAGCCAAATAAAAAACTTTAACACTTTTAGAAATATACGCCACACTGTGAATCCACACCAAACAAGAATGACAAACACATTTCGGGAGAACATCCGCACCGTAACACAACATAAACACAACACAACAAATACCCAGAACCCTTTGTAGCACTAAATCTTCCGGGACGCTACAAGGTGTGTGTGTGTGTGGGGGGGAGGTTTGGTGGTAGCGGGGGTGTATTTTGTAGCGTCCCGAAAGAGTTAGTGCTGCAAAAGATTCTGGGTATTTGTTCTTTTGTGTTTATGTTGTGTTACGGTACGGATGTTCTCCCGAAAAGTGTTTTTTATTTTTGTTTGGTGTGGGTTCACAGTGTGGCGTATATTTCTAACAGTGATAAAGTTTTTTATACTGTCACCCTCAGTGTAACCTGTATCGCTGTTGATGAAGTATGCGTTGCATTCATTTGTGTATGCGTGCTGAAGCTGCACATATCTTGTGACTGGGTCTGAATGATGTTAGAATTGGGTGTACGAGATATGACTGTTGAACACCTTGTTCGATAATGAAAGTTGCCTCAGCTCAAAGCCTGAGCCCCGAAATTAAAGAACTAGCATCTAAAAAAAGATGCCAGGTATCTGGCTTGGGCACATCAAATTAGATCAGTGTGTTGCAAACTGAGCAGTTTAAAGTCCTGAATGGTTGTTTTATTCATTGTTATTTTATTTTCAAATTCATTAGCCTGTGGAAAAAGTTAATGTTGATATTTACCTCAGAAGGCTGCAAATAGAAAAGAGGCATTCAATTTTTATTTAAATTGTATTTGATATGCAATTGATATTTTTTAATTATTATTATTATTATTTGAAACTCCATTTTGCATGTCACTATAAAGTTATATAAGCCTTGCTTGTTCAATATTCAATGCAAAACTTGTTTGGGTCCCTATTAATAGGTTAATTTGTTCAACCTTGGCCCGCGGCTTTGTTCAGTTTTAAACTTTGGCCCACTCTGTATTTGAGTTTGACACCCCTGGTGAAGGTGAAGCTCTGTCGTCCTGGAGGCCACGGGGAAGACCCAGGACACACTGGGAACACTATGTCTCCCGGCTGGCCTGGGAACGCCTCGGGATCCCCTGAGAAAAGGTCCTAGGTGAGGGATCAGACAAAGAGCAGCTCAAAGACCTTTATGAAAAGTACAAATCGAGGACCTAGATTTTTTCTCGCCCAGGCGCAGGTCACCGTGGCTCCCCTGTGGAGCCAGGCGCAGAGGTGGGGCACGATGGCGAGCGACTGGTGGCCGGGCCTGTCTCCATGGGGCCCTGCCGGGCTCAGCTCGAAGAGGCAACGTGGGTCAACCCTCCAATGGGCTCACCACTCATGGGCCCATTGAGGTCATAGAGGTCAGATGCAGTGTGAACTGGGCTAGAGCCGAAGGCAGGGCACTTGGCGGTCCAATTATCGGCTACATAAGCTCGCTCTTGGGACGTGGAACGTCACCTCGCTGGGAGGGAAATAGCCTGAGCTGGTGCGCGAGGTGAAGAAGTTCCGGCTAGATATAGTTGGACTAACTTCGACGCACAGCAAGGGCTCTGGAACCTGTTCTCTCAAGAGGGGCTGGACTCTCTTCCACTCTGGCGTTGCAAGCAATGAGAGGCTGGGGTGGCAATTGTTGTTGCTCAAAGCCTGCACGTTGGACTTTAACCCAGTAGACGAGATGGTAGCTTCCCTCCGCCTTCGGGTTGGGTGACGGGTCCTGACTGTTGTTTGTGTTTACGCACCAAACAGCAGCTCAGAGTACCTACTCTTTTTGGATTCCCTTGAGGGAGTACTGGAGAGTGCTCCCTCGGGTGATTCCCTTGTTCTGTTGGGGGACTTCAATGCTCATGTTGGCAAGGACAGTGAAACCTGGAGAGTCGTGATTGGGAAAAATGGCCACCCGGATCTGAACCCAAGTGGTGCTTTGTTATTGGACTTTTGTGCTCGTCACGGATTGTCCATAACAAACACAATGTTCAAACATAAGGAAGAACTTTGAACATGTCACGAGGGAGGTGCTGGACATTGAGTCTGAGTGGACCATGTTCCGTGCCTCTCTTGTCGAGCCTGCTGATTGGAGCTGTGGCCGCAAGGTGTTTGGTGCCTGTCGTGGCGGTAATCCTAGAACTCGCTGGTGGCCACCAGCAGTGAGGGATGCCGTCAAGCTGAAGAAAGAGCCTATCGGGTCCTTTTGGCTCATGGTTCTCCAGAGGCAGCGGGCATACCGACAGGCCAAGCAGTGCCTGGGGAATCTGTGGTGGACTCTCCTATTTCTGGGGCTTAGGTTGCCTAGGTAGTTAAAAAGCTCCTCTGTGGCAAGGCCCCGGTGGTGGATGAGTTCCTTAAGGCTCTGGATACTGTGGGGCTGTCTTGGTTGACAAGACTCTGCAACATCGCGTGAACATTGGGGGCGGTACCTCTGGATTGGCAGACCGGGGTGGTGGTTCCTCTCTTTAAGAAGGGGAACCGGAGGGTGTGTTCCAACTATCGTGAAACACACTCCTCAGCCTTCCCGGTAAGGTCTATTCATGTGTACTGGAGCGGAGGAAACTCGGATCCAGGACGAACAGTGTGGTTTTCGCCCTGGTCGTGGAACGGTAGACCAGGTCTATACTCTCGGCAGGGTCCTTGAGTGTGAAGCGACTGGGATGAGAATCAGCACCTCCAAGTCCAAGTCCATGGTTCTCGCGCAGGAAAGGGTCGAGTGCCATCTCCAGGTTGGGGAGGAGATCTTTCCCCAAGTGGAGGTGTTCAAGTACCTAGGAGTCTTGTTCACGAGTGAGGATGGAGTGGATCGAGAGATCCACAGGCGGATTGGTGCGGCGTCTTCAGTATTGAGGACGCTATATCGATCCGTTGTGGTGAAGAAGGAGCTGAGCCAGAAGGAAAAGCTCTCAATTTACAGTCGATCTACGTTCCCAGCTTTGGGTTATGACCGAAAGGACAAGCGGCCGAAATGTGTTTCCTCTGCCGGGTGGTGGGTCTCTCCCTTAGAGACAGGGTGAGAAGCTCTGTCATCCGGGAGGAACTCAAAGTAAAGCCGCTGCTCCTCCACATTGAGAGGAGCCATGAGGTGGTTCGGGCATCTGCTCAGGATGCCACCCGAACGCCTCTAGGGAGGTGTGGCAGGAGGCCACGGGGACGACCTAGGACACATTGGAAAGACTATGTCCCCGGCTGGCCTGGGAACGCCTCGGAATACCCCGAGAAGAGCTGGACGAAGTGGCTGGGGAGAGGGAAGTCTGGGATTTTCTGCTCAGGCTGCTGCCCCCGCAACCCGACCTCGGATAAGCGGAAGAAAATGGATGGATTTAGAATGACAGTTATACTGTCAGATTGAGTACAAAAACTAACTAAACCTTACACAATATAATGTTTCTAGTAAAACTCAGAAAGATACATATCTCCAGGCATTATTAGCCATTTTGCATGTGTTGTTTAGGAGTTATGTTTAAATAAATAACTGTCAGATTGAGTGTGACAGGAAACTGTCATAGTGAGTAAAACCCTTATTTTGTATTTGCAAACCTTACAAAAACAACTAAATCTAGTTAAACTCACACAGATACAATATTACAGGCATTTTTAGACATAATGCATGTTTGGTTTTAGAGCAATGTTTATATAACTTTCATATTTAGTATGACAGCTGTACTGTCATATTGAATAAAAAAAACAACTAACTTGTTAAACCTTACAAAATACCATTTTTCTAGTAAAACTAACTAGATACATGCTCCAGGCATTATTAGCCATTTTGCATGTGTTGTTTGAGTTATGTTTAAATAACTGTCATATTGAGTGTGACAGTATACTGTCATAAAACCCAATTTTTGTATTTGCAACCCTGATTCTAGTAAAACTCACATATATACAATATTACAGGCAGTTTTGGACATAATGTATGTTTGGTTTTGGAGTTATGTTTATATAACTTTTATATATAGTATGACAGCTAAACTGTTATATTGAGTTAAATAACTAACTTGTGTTTGTCATAAAACCCCATTTTTGTATTAGCAAACCATACAACTGATTCAAATAAAACTCACATGGATTCAATATTACAGGCATTTTCAGACATTTTGCATGTTTGGTTTAGGAATTATGTTGTAATACATTTGTATTGCTTTTTTCACATTATCTCAGGATTTTTAGAACATTACTGTCATATTGAGTAAAAAAATAATTTTTGTGTTTGCAAGCCTTAAAAAAAGCATATGTTTCCAGTAAAACTCCCAAAGATGCATTATTTCAGGCATTATTAGCCATTTTTCAGGTGTGGTTTAGGAGTTATGTTTAAATAACTGTCATATTGAGTGTGGCGTTATACTGTCATAGTGAGTTAAAAAAAACTAACTTGTGTCTTTGCAAACCTTACAAAAGAAAATGTTTCTAGCAACACTCACAAAGATAATTTTTTTCACGCTATTAGACATGTTTCATGTGTATTTAGGAGTTATAATTAAATAACTTTCATATTGAGTGTTAAAGTTATAATGTCATTATGTGTAAAACCTAATTTTTGTATTTGCAAACCTTACAAAAACAATTGATTGTAGTAAAACTTACATAGATTCAATATTACAGGCATTTTTAGACAATTTACATGTTTGGTTTAAAAGTTGTGTTTGAATACATTTGTATTGCTTTTTTCGCATTATCTCAGGATTCTAAGATCATTACTTTCATATTGAGTAAAACACTACTTTTTGTTTTTGCAAACCTTACAAACTCACATGAATACATTATTATAAGCAATTTTAGACATGACACACGTTTGGTTTTGGAGTTATGTTTATATAACTTTTATATTTAGTATGACTGTTATACTGTCATATTGAATAAAAAAAAACTAGCTTGTGTCTTTGCAAACTTTACAAAAGATCATTTTTCTAGTAAAACTAACAAAGATACATGTCTCCAGGCATTATTACCCATTTTGCATGGGTTGTTTAGGAATTATGTTTAAATACATTTTTATTGCTTTTTTCGCATTATCTCAGGATTCTTAGATCATTACTTTCATATTGAGTAAAAAACTACTTTTTGTTTTTGCAAAACTTACAAACTCACATAAATACATTATTACAGACATTTTTAGACATGACACATGTTTGGTTTTGGAGTTATGTTTATATAACTTTTATATTTAGTATGACTGTTATACTGTCATATTGAATAAAAAAAAACTAGCTTGTGTCTTTGCAAACTTTACAAAAGATAATTTTTCTAGTAAAACTAACAAAGATACATGTCTCCAGGCATTATTAGCCATTTTGCATGGGTTGTTTAGGAATTATGTTTAAATACATTTTTATTCCTTTTTTCGCATTATCTCAGGATTCTTAGATCATTACTTTCATATTGAGGAAAAAACTACTTTTTGTTTTTGCAAACCTTACAAACTCACATAAATACATTATTATAGGCAATTTTAGACATGACACACGTTTGGTTCTGGTGTTATGTTTATATAACTTTCATATTTAGTATGACTGTTATACTGTCTTATTGAATAAAAACAACTAGCTTGTGTCTTTGCAAACTTTACAAAATATACATTTCCTAGTAAAACTAACAAAGATACATGTCTCCAGGCATTATTACCCATTTTGCATGGGTTGTTTAGGAATTATGTTTAAATACATTTTTATTGCTTTTTTTGCATTATCTCAGGATTCTTAGATCATTACTTTCATATTGAGTAAAAAACTACTTTTTGTTTTTGCAAAACTTACAAACTCACATAAATACATTATTACAGACATTTTTAGACATGACACATGTTTGGTTTTGGAGTTATGTTTATATAACTTTTATATTTAGTATGACTGTTATACTGTCATATTGAATAAAAAAACTAGCTTGTGTCTTTGCAAACTTTACAAAAGATAATTTTTGTAGTAAAACTAACAAAGATACATGTCTCCAGGCCTTATTACCCATTTTGCATGGGTTGTTTTGGAATTATGTTTAAATACATTTTTATTGCTTTTTTCGCATTATCTCAGTATTCTAAAATCCTTACTTTCATATTGAGGAAAAAAATACTTTTTGTTTTTGCAAACCTTACAAACTCACATAAATACATTATTATAGGCAATTTTAGACATGACACACGTTTGGTTCTGGAGTTATGTTTATATAACTTTCATATTTAGTATGACTGTTATACTGTCTTATTGAATAAAAACAACTAGTTTGTGTCATTGCAAACTTTACAAAAGATACATTTTCTAGTAAAACTAACAAAGATACATGTCTTTAGGCATTATTACCCATTTTGCCTGGGTTGTTTAGAAGTTATGTTTAAATAAATTTTTATTGCTTTTTTCGCATTATCTCAGGATTCTAAGATCATTACTTTCATATTGAGTAAAAAACTACTTTTTGTTTTTGCAAACCTTACAAACTCACATTAATACATTATTACAGGCATTTTTAGACATGACACACGTTTGGTTCTGGAGTTATGTTTATATAACTTTCATATTTAGTATGACTGTTATACTGTCTTATTGAATAAAAACAACTAGCTTGTGTCTTTGCAAACTTTACAAAATATACATTTTCTAGTAAAACTAACAAAGATACATGTCTCTAGGCATTATTACCCATTTTGCCTGGGTTGTTTAGAAGTTATGTTTAAATAAATTTTTATTGCTTTTTTCGCATTATCTCAGGATTCTAAGATCATTACTTTCATATTGAGTAAAAAACTACTTTTTGTTTTTGCAAACCTTACAAACTCACATAAATACATTATTACAGGCATTTTTAGACATGACACATGTTTGGTTTTGGAGTTATGTTTATATAACTTTCATATTTAGTATGACTGTTATACTGTCATATTGAATAAAAAAAACTAGCTTGTGTCTTTGATATCTTTACAAAAGATCATTTTTTTAAACCAACAACGTTACATGTCTCCCTAGGCATTATTAGCCATTTTGCATGTGTTGTTTAGGAGCTGGTTTAAATACATTTTTATTGCTTTTTTCCCATTATCTCAGGGTTCTAAGAACATTACAGTCAAGTAAAAAACTACTTTTTGTGTTTGCAAAATGTAAAACTCAGTAAAACTCCCAATGATTCATTATTTCAGGCATTATTAGCCATTTTTTTGTGTGGTTTATGAGTTATGTTTAAATAACAGTCATATTGAGTGTGATTTTGTCATTGTGAGTAAAACCTAATTTTTGTATTTGCAAACCTTACAAAAACAACCGATTCTAGGAAAACTCACATTGATACAATATTACAGGCATGTTTAGACATATTGCATGTTTGGTTTTGGAGTTATATTTATATAACCTGCTTTCTGAGCCGCCACCTTTGTGGTTTGCGTGTCCCACTGATCCAGGAAATATGTTTTCCGGGGGCTTCTATGGTCTCCCAAGACAAACAGGTCCTAGGTGAGGGATCAGACAAAGAGCAGCTCAAAGACCTTTATTAAAAGTACAATTGAGGACCTAGATTTTTTCTCGCCCGGACGCAGGTCACCGTGGCTCCCCTGTGGAGCCAGGCCCAGAGGTGTGGCACGATGGCGATTGACGGGCCTGTCCCCATGGGGCCCAGCCGTGCTCAGCTCGAAGAGGCAACGTGGATCCCCCCTCCAGGGCTCACCACTCATGGGCTGGGTCATAGAGGGTGCAGTGTGAGCTGGGCGGCAGCCAAAGGCAGGGCACTTGGTGGTCCGATTATCGGCTACATAAGCTCGCTCTTGGGAGATGGAACGTCATCTCGCTGGGAGGGAAGGAGCCTGAGCTGGTGCTTGAGGTGGAGACGTTCCCGGCTAGATATAGTTGGACTCACAGCAAGGGCTCTGGAACCTGTTCTCTCAGAGGGGCTGGACTGAGCTGAACTTTCATTACTTGCAACGCCAGAGTGGAAGAGATTCCACACTGGCGTTGCAACTAATGAGAGGCTGGGGTGGCAATTCTTGTTGCCCCCCGGCTCAAAGCCTGCACGTTGGACTTTAAACCCAATAGACGAGATGGTAGCTTCCTTCAGCCTTCGGGTTGGGTGACGGGTCCTGACTGTTGTTTGTGTTTACACACCAAACAGCAGCTCAGAGTACCAACTCTTTTTGGATTCCCTTGAGGGAGTACTGGAGAGTGCTCCCTCGGGTGATTCCCTTGTTCTGCTGGTGGACTTCAACGCTATGTTGGCAACGACAGTGAAACCTGGAGAGTCGTGATTGGGAAAAATGGTCACCCGGATCTGAACCCAAGTGGTGCTTTGTTATTGGACTTTTGTGCTTGTCACGGATTGTCCATAACAAACACAATGTTCAAACATAAGGGTGTCCATATGTGCACTTGGCACAAGGACACCCTCGGCCGCATGATTGACTTTGTAGTTGTGTCATGGGATTTGCGGCCTCATGTTTTGGACACTCGGTGAAGAGAGGGGCAGAGCTTTCTACCAACCACCACCTGGTGGTGAGCTGGCTCCGATGGTAGGGGAGGATGCCGGTCAGACCTGGCAGGCCCAAACGCATTGTAAGGGTCTGCTGGGAACACCTAGCAGAGTCTCCTGAAGAACTTTGAACATGTCCGGAAGAACTTTGAACATGTCACGAGGGAGGTGCTGGACATTGAGTCTGAGTGGACCATGTTCCGTGCCAGCTGATTGAAGCTGTGGCCGCAAGGTGTTTGGTGCCTGTCGTGGCAGTAATCCACCAGCAGTGAGGGATGCTGTCAAGCTGAAGAAAGAGCCACCGGGTCCTTTTGGCTCATGGGACTCCAGAGGCAGTGGGCATACCGACAGGCCAAGCGAGACCTCCTCAGTCCCACCAACACGTCTTCCTATGAGGAAACAGTGCCTGGGAAGTCTGTGGTGGGCTCTCCTATTTCTGGGGCTGAGGTTGCCAAGGTAGTTAAAAAGCTCCTCGGTGGCAAGGCCCCAGGGGTATGAGCTCCGTCCGGAGTTCCTTAAGGCTCTGGATGCTGTGGGGCAGTCTTGGATGACAAGACTCTGCAACATTGCGTCTACATCGGGGGCGGTACCTCTGGATTGGCAGACCGGGGTGGTGGTTCCTCTCTTTAAGAAGGGGAACCGGAGGGTGTGTTCCAACTATCGTAGATCACACTCCTCAGCCTTCCCGGTAAGGTGTATTCATGTTTAATGGAGAGGAGGAACCTCGGATCCAGGACGAACAGTGTGGTTTTCGTCCTGGTCGTGGAACGGTAGACCAGCTCTATACTCTCGGCAGGGTCCTTGAGTGTGCATGGGAGTTTGCCCAACCAGTCTACATAAGTTTTGTGGACTTGGAGAAGACATTCGACCTTGGCCCCCGGTAAATCCTGTGGGGAGTGCTCAGAGAGTATGCAGTATCGGCATGTCTGATTGTGGCGGGTGTCTCCCTGTATGATCAGTGTCAGAGCTTGGTCCGCATTGCCGGCAGTATGTCGTACCCCTTTCCAGTGAGGGTTGGACTCCCCCAAGGCTGCCCTTTGTCACCGATTCTGTTCATAACTTTAATGGACATAATATCTAGGCGCAGTCATGGCTTTGAGGATCCCCTCAACGCCATGACTGCGCCTGGTTTGGTGGCTGCAGGATTAGGTCTCTGCTTTTTGCAGATGATGTGGTCCTGATGGCTTCAACTGGCCAAGATCTTCAGCTTTCATTGGATCGGTTCGCAGTGAAGCGACTGGGATGAGAATCAGCACCTCCAAGTCCGAGTCCATGGTTCTCGCCCGGGAAAGGGTGGAGTGCCATCTCGAGGTTGGGAAAGAGATCTTGCCCCAAGTGAAGGAGTTCAAGTACCTAGGAGTCTTGTTCACGAGTGAGGATAGAGTGGATTGTGAGATCTACAGGCGGATCGGTGCGGCGTCTTCATTAATGAGGACGCTATATCGATCCGTTGTGGTGAAGAAGGAGCTGAGCCAGAAGGAAAAGCTTTCAATTTACCGGTCGATCAACGTTCCCATCCTCACCTATGGTCATGAGCTTTGGGTTATGTCCGAAAGGACAAGGTCACGGGTACAAGCGGCCGAAATGAGTTTCCTCCGCCGGGTGGTGGGTCTCTCCCTTAGAGATAGGGTGAGAAGCTCTGTCATCTGGGAGGAACTCAGTGTAAAGTCGCTGCTCCTCCACATTGAGAGGAGCCAGATGAGGTGGTTCGGGCATCGGCTCAGGATGCCACCCGAACGCCTCCCTAGGTCCGAACGGCAGGAGGCTATGGGGAAGACCTAGGATACATTGGAAAGACTATGGCCTGGGAACGCCTGGGACGAAGTGGCTGGGGAGAGGGAAGTCTGGGCTCTCTGCTTAGGCTGCTGCCCCCGCAACCCGACCTCGGATAAGCGGAAGAAAATGGATGGATTTAGTATGACAGTTATACTGTCATATTGAGTGTGACAGTATACTGTCATAAAACCCAATTTTTGTATTTGCAAACCTGATTCTAGTAAAACTCACATCTATACAATATTACAGGCACTTTTGGACATAATGCACGTTTGGTTTTGGAGTTATGTTCATATAACTTTAATATATAGTATGACATCTATACTGTTATAATGAGTAAAAAAACTAACTTGTGTCTGTCATAAAACTCCATTTTTGTATTTGCAAACCTTACAAAAACAAATGATTCTAGTAAAACTCACATGGATTCAATATTACAGGCATTTTTAGACATTTTGCATGTTTGGTTTAGGAATCATGTTGGAATACATTTGTATTGTTTTTTTTCACATTATCTCAGCATTTTAAGAACTTACTGTCATATTATGTAAAAAAACCTTTTGTGTTTGCAAGCCTTAAAAAAACAACCGATTCTAGTAAAACTCACATTGATACAATATTACAGGCATGTTTAGACATCTTGCATGTTTGGTTTTGGAGTTATGTTTATATAACCTGCTTTCTGAGCCGCCACCTTTGTGGTTTGCGTGTCCCACTGATCCTAGGAGCTATGTTGTCCGGGGGCTTCTATGCCCCCTGATAGGGTCCCCCAAGACAAACAGGTCCTAGGTTAGGAATCAGACAAAGAGCAGCTCAAAGACCTTTATGAAAAGTACAAATCGAGGACCTAGATATTTTCTCGCCCGGACCCGGGTCACCGTGGCTCCCCTGTGGAGCCAGGCCCAGAGGTGGGGCACGATGGCGAGCGACTGGTGCCCATGGGGCCCAGCTCGAAGAGGCAACGTGGGTCCCCCCTGCAATAGGCTCACCACTCATGGGCTGGGTCATAGAGGTCGGGTGCAGTGTTAGCTGGGCGGAAGCCGAAGGCAGGGCACTTGGCGGTCCAATAATCGGCTACATAAGCTCGCTCTTGGGACGTGGAACGTCACCTCGCGAGGTGGAGAAGTTCCCGGCTAGATAAAGCTGGACTCACTTCGACGCACAGCAAGGGCTCTGGAACCTGTTCTCTCAAGAGGGGTTGGACTCTCTTCCACTCTGGCGTTGCAAGTAATGAGAGGCTGGGTTGGCAATTCTTGTTGCCCCCCGGCTCAAAGCCTGCACGTTGGACTTAACCCAGAAGACGAGATGGTAGCTTCCCTCCGCTTTCGGGTTGGGTGACGGGTCCTGACTGTTGTTGGTGTTTACGCACCAAACAGCAGCTCAGAGTACCCACTCTTTTTGGATTCCCTTGAGAGTGCTCCCTCGGGTGATTCCCTTGTTCTGCTGGGGGTCTTCAACGCTCATGTTGGCAACGACTTTGAAACCTGGAGAGTCGTGATTGGGAAAAATGGCCGCCCGGATCTGAACCCAAGTGGTGCTTTGTTATTGGACTTTTGTGCTCGTCACGGATTGTCCATAACAAACACAATGTTCAAACATAAGGGTGTCCATATGTGCACTTGGCACCAGGACACCCTCGGCCGCAGTTCCATTATTGACTTTGTAGTTGTGTCATGGGATTTGCGGCCTCATGTTTTGGACACTCGGGTGAAGAGAGGGGCGAGCTTTCTACCGATCACCACCTGGTGAGCTGGCTCCGATGGTGGGGTAGGATCCCGGACAGACCTGGCAGGCCCAAAAGCATTGTGAGAGTCTTTTGGGAATGCCTAGCAGAGTCTCCTGTCAGAGAGAGTTTCTTTTTCCACCTCCGGAGGAACTTTGAACATGTCACAAAGGAGGTGCTGGACATTGAGTCTGAATGGATCATGTTCCGTGCCTCTCTTGTCAAGCCAGCTGATTGGAGCTGTGGCCGCAAGGTGTTTGGTGCCTGTCGTGGCGGTAATCCTAGAACCCGCTGGTGGCCACCAGCAGTGCGGGATGCCGTCAAGCTAAAGAAAGAGCTTATCTGGTCCTTTTGGCTCATGGGACTCCAGAGGCAGCGGGCATACCGACAGGCCAATTAGTGCCTGGGGAATTTTGTGGTGGGCTCTCCTATTTCTGGGGCTGAGGTTGCCAAGATAGTTTTAAAAGCTCCTCGGTGGCAAGGCCCCAGTGGTGGATGAGCTCCGTCCGGAGTTCCTTAAGGCTCTGGATGCTGTGGGGCTGTTTTAGTTGACAAGACTCTGCAACATCGCGTGGACATCAGGGGCGGTACCTCTGGATTGGCAGACCGGGGTGGTGGTTCCTCTCTTTAAGAAGGGGAACCGGAGGGTGTGTTCCAACTATCGTAGATCACACTCCTCAGCCTTCCCGGTAAGGTCTATTCATGTGTACTGGAGAGGAGGAACCTCGGATCCAGGACGAACAGTGTGGTTTTCGTCCTGGTCGTGGAACGGTAGACCAGCTCTATACTCTCGGCAGGGTCCTTGAGTGTGCATGGGAGTTTGTCCAACCAGTCTACATGTGCTTTGTGGACTTGGAGAAGACATTCGACCGTGGCCACCCCGGGAAGTCCTGTGGGGAGTGCTCAGAGAGTATGGGGTATCGGCATGTCTGATTGTGGCGGGTCGCTCCCTGTATGATCAGTGTCAGAGCTTGGTCCGCATTGCCAGCAGTAAGTTGGCTGCCCTTTGTCACCAAATGTGTTCATAAATTTTATGGACAGAATTTCTAGGCGCAGTCATGGCGTTGAGGGGATCCGGTTTGGTGGCTCCAGGATTAGGTCTCTCCTTTTTGCAGATGATGTGGTCCTTATGGCTTTAACTGGCCAGGATCTTCAGCTCTCATTAGATTGGTTCGCAGCCGAGTGTGAAGCGACTGGGATGAGAATCAGCACCTCCAAGTCCGAGGTTCTCGCCCGGGAAAGGGTGGAGTGCCATCTCGAGGTTGGGCAGGAGATCTTGCCCCAAGTGGATGAGTTCAAGTACCTGGAGTCTTGTTCATGAGTGAGGGAAGAGTGGATCGATAGATGCACAGGCTGATCGGTGCGGCGTCTTCAGTAATGAGGACGCTATATCGATTCGTTGTGGTAAGAAGGAGCTGCGCCAGAAGGAAAAGCTCTCAATTTACCGGTCAATCTACGTTCCCATCCTCACCTATGGTCATGAGCTTTGGGTTATGACCGAAAGGACAAGATCACGGGTACAAGCGGCCGAAATGAGTTTTCTCCGCTGGGTGGCGGGTCTCTCCCTTACTGTAAGAATTTTCACCGTTTAATTACAGTAACCTACTGGCAGCTAATGGTTCCAGTATAAAACTGTTTTTCTACAGCACACATACTGTGATTTATCACTACAGTTTATTACTGTAAAAAGTATCACAGTACTGTGCTGTATCAAATATACGCTTCACAGCATAATACTGTCATCTGTTTAGCGGCATTACACTGTTATTTTAGTGTATCTACTGTAATATCCATTAACAGTTAATTACAGTAAAATAATTGTAAGCACTATAGACTGAGCTTTACAGTATAATGCCACTAGAAGTTAATGAGTTGAACTTTTAATTTTTCAAAATCAAAACCCCTGCAATCTGCTGGCATAAAAATGACTGGAGAAATGGCCTTGTAGGATTATGTTTTTATTAACCAATTATTTTAAAGTGCATCAAATACATTCAATGTACATTTAGTGCATTCTTCTTATTTTCAGTAAAGCATTTTAATATTTATAACATGTCCACTTAATTTCTAACTGGAGACAAAACACTGAACACGAGTCCAGTGTTTAGTTGTTGGCTACATAAAGCCCCACTCAAAGTCTGTGAGATGTTTTATAAGGGTGGCTACGTGAGGATTTACAGTTGCTGCCTTTTTCTGGACCAGCTTCCCGGTCTTCTTGGACACCACCTTTCCCTGGCTAGCCTTTGTTCCCCTCTCAGGGTGAACGCCAATGAATCGCCTAAAAAAGAGAGAAAGCATATTAGATATTCTGTTGTGATTGAAGATTACTTGCAGTCGATACAGAACCCCCCTCACATTGTTATTTAGGAATATGCACTGCACAAATATTAATATCAATTTTAGGATATATGTGAGCCTATACCATAACCACAGCTGTAGATGAGTGAATGCTCTAAAACCCATTAAGACAAATTCAGAGAGGAAGACAATGCTAAAGCCTCCCCAATCCCTCTCTCTATTTATGTTTTCTCTCCATCTACGGGACCGTGTATTTACGCTGATGTTTCCAGCTTTCACCCAATTAACATATCGTTACCTGCTCATTACCTATCTTCTCTGCATCCTGGGGTCACACTGGTGCTTCTTGCCTTTACCCATTCAACATATCTTTACCTGCACATTACCTACCTTCTCTGCATAGTGTGGTCACGCTGGTGCTTTCTACCTTTACCCATTCAACATATCTTTACCTGCACATTACCTACCTTCCCTGCATCCTTGGGTCACACTGGTGCTTCTTTCTTTCACCATACAACATATCTTCACCTGCACATACCTACCTTGTCTGCATGGCCTCGACCACACCTGCGCTTCCTTCTTTCACCCATTTTACCCATTCAACATATCTTCACCCGCACATTACCTACTTGCTCTGCATTCTCGGGTCAAGCTGGTGCTTCCTGCCATCATCCAGTCAACATATCTTTACCTGCAAATTACCTACTTTTTCTGCATCCTGGGGTCAAACAGGTGCTTCCTTCTTTGACCCAGTCAACATATCTTTACCTGCACATTACCTACCTTCTCTGTATCCTAGAGTCAAACTGGTGCGTCAGTCCCTAATAAGAAGGTCCACAAAGGAACAGAAGAGTCATTGATTTAAGGCACCAAATTGGGGAAATGACAAGTCAAATTCCTGAACAGAGGTGAGAAATATAAAATAAAATATCCTAACAGTATTTTAACAGTATCAAGAGGATTTACCTTTGAACAAATTCCAATGTCCGAGGACCTTCCTCTTGGTATTCCAAGTTGAACACATAGTAGGTGGCAAGAAGGGCAGCAAGCCCTGAGATTAAGCTAGGTTGGACGCCTTTGCAGATGACATCACCTTCCATGCTGATCATCCAACGTTTTATTGTGACTTTGTACAGTCAAGAAATGCAGTTTATGTTCCTAAACAGTATCCAATATGGGTAGCATTTTAAAAGTATTTGGAATGGCCACCTCACTCGCTCTCTCTTTCCTCTGTTTACATCTAGTCTCCTAAGGCAGTGGTTCTCAAATGGGGGTACGCGTACTCCTGGGGGTACTTGAAGGTATGCCAAGGGGTACGTGAGATTTTTTTTTAATATTCTAAAAATAGCAACAATTCAAAAATCCTTTATAAATATATTTATTGAATAATACTTCGACAAAATATGAATGTAAGTTCATAAACTCAACAACTAATCAAGTAGGCTATTCCATTCATTACCATAAAGCCAGAGTTTCCCCCATGCCATGATGGTTTGACCCTACCTGGCGGTGCCACACGGCACCAACTGTCAATCAACTATCCATGTAGAAAACAATGGAGGCTTGGTTAAAGCGTAGTGGACATGTTCCATAAATATTGATGTTAAAGATTTCTTTTTTTGTGAAGAAATGTTGAGAATGAAGTTCATGAATCCAGATGGATCTCTATTACAATCCCCAAAGAGGGCACTTTAAGTTGATTACTTCTATGTGTAAAAATCTTTATTTATAATTGAATCACTTGTTTATTTTTCAACAAGTTTTTAGTTATTTTTATATCTTTTTTTCCAAATAGTTCAAGAAAGACCACAACAAATGAGCAATATTTTGCACTGTTATAAGATTTAATAAATCAGAAACTGATGACATAGTGCTGTATTTTACTTCTTTATCTCTTTTTTTCAACCAAAAATGCTTTGCTCTGATTAGGGGGTACTTGAATTTAAAAAATGTTCACAGGGGTACATCACTGAAAAAAGGTTGAGAACCACTGTCCTAAGGCAGTGGTTCTCAACCTTTTTTCAGTGCTGTGAACATTTTTTTAATGCAAGTAGACCTCCATGTCTTCATAACAGGAATATCCTGAATTCTCAAGTTGCATATCACAATAGTCATCACCAGTGTTAATAACACAAGAGCTGCTTGGATTTGCTGTTGATCAAGTCAAACTTCGTTCAGTGTAGCCGTAGTGCTTCCTTGACACGTGCGATGTGAAAGTAGACTTAACTGTAAATCTTTTTTCACATTGACTGAAGGGGCACGTAACTGTCCTACCTTCGGTAATATGACTTTTCAAATGCAGGAGAAAGGCCCGTATATCATCGCACTTCGCGCTACGTGAGACAATATTACAAGGTAAACCTTCTGCGCTATACATATCAGTCCTACTCTTGCCATATTTATGACGACGGCTGTGAGTTTTGAAGGCTGAGAAGTTGGAAAAAACTCTTGTGCATTTAGGGAAAGCACAGTTAAACGATGCATTAGGCATACAACTATGACTTTGCATGTGTCTAACATACGCAAATACATTGCTGCAAGTCGTAGCACATATGTTGCAAGTTATCATCTTTTATGATGACTATGACAAAAAAGAAGAAAACTTAGCTAGCTAGCATGCGGCGGTACATGCGCGTGGTCAACGATAGTGTCTGTGATGCTGACTGTGACGCTATGTCATTTCGGACTTTATAAATATATATATAAAGTAATTCAAACAGAAAATGACACATCAAGGTACAAGTGACTCTTACCTTGTTATCAAAAACACACGATGCAGTAGGATGGATTTAGCCAGGTGAAATGAAGCTCGGTTGGACGAATTGTGGGCGGACCCAAGAAACAAGTCTGAAAAATACTGAATTACACTGTAGGTTTTACAGTAACTTACTGCTGGTCGATATTTTTTGAAAAATGCAACAAAATTTACAGTACTTAACTGCATTTAAGAAGAACATGATAGGTTGATTGGCAACACTAAATTGGCCCTAGTGTGTGAATGTGAGTGTGAATGTTGTCTGTCTATCTGTGTTGGCCCTGCGATGAGGTGGCGACTTGTCCAGGGTGTACCCCGCCTTCCGCCTGATTGTAGCTGAGATAGGCTCCAGCGCCCCCCGCGACCCCGAAGGGAATAAGCGGTAGAAAATGGATGGATGGATGGAGTATATAACTGTAATTTTATTTTTTATTTTTACAGTAATTTTTTACAGTGAAGGTCATGGGTGTCAAACTCTGGCCCGTGGGCCAAATTTGGCCCAACGTGTAATTTGGGGCGGTATAGCTCGGTTGGTAGAGTGGCCGTGCCATCAACCTGAGGGTTGCAGGTTCGATTCCCGCTTCCGCCATCCTAGTCACTGCCGTTGTGTCCTTGGGCAAGACACTTTACCCACCTGCTCTCAGTGCCACCCACACTGGTTTAAATGTAACTTAGATATTGGGTTTTCACTATGTAAAGCGCTTTGAGTCACTAGAGAAAAGCGCTATATAAATATAATTCACTTCACTTCACTTCACTTGACTTGGCCCTTGAGGCAATATCAAATTAACACTAAAGCTGGACCGTCGATTATACATTGCAGCAGTGCCGCGGTAACACCGCATTCACCGCTACTTCTAATACTTGCCAACCCTCCCGGGAGTGAAGCCAGCACTCCTCCCGAATTTTTTTTTTTTTTTTTTCAGCTAGTCAAACGAGTGCCGGCCCAGTTTCATGTCAGTGCAGCTTCTGCACCCACACACACACAATTGAATGCAACGCATACTTCATCAACAGCGATACAGGTTACACTGACGGTAGCCAAATAAAAAACTTTAACACTTTTAGAAATATACGCCACACTGTGAATCCACACCAAACAAGAATGACAAACACATTTCGGGAGAACATCCACACCGTAACACAACATAAACACAACAGAACAAATACCCGGAACCCTTTGTAGCACTAAATCTTCCGGGACGCTACAAGGTGTGTGTGTGTGTGGGGGGCGGGGGTTTGGTGGTAGCGGGGGTGTATTTTGTAGCGTCCCGAAAGAGTTAGTGCTGCAAAAGATTCTGGGTATTTGTTCTTTTGTGTTTATGTTATGTTACGGTGCGGATGTTCTCCCGAAAAGTGTTTTTTATTTTTGTTTGGTGTGGGTTCACAGTGTGGCGTATATTTCTAACAGTGTTAAAGTTTTTTATACTGGCACCCTCAGTGTAACCTGTATCGCTGTTGATGAAGTATGCGTTGCATTCATTTGTGTATGCGTGCTGAAGCTGCACATTTCTTGTGACTGGGTGTGAATGATGTTAGAATTGGGTGTACAAGATATGACTGTTGAACACCTTCGTTCGATAATGAAAGTTACCTCAGCTCAAAGCCTGAGCCCCGACATTAAAGAACTAGCATCTAAAAAAAGATGCCAGGTATCTGGCTTGGGCACATCAAATTAGATCAGTGTGTTGCAAACTGAGCAGTTTAAAGTCCTGAATGGTTGTTTTATTCATTGTTATTTTATTTTCAAATTTATTATCCTGTGGAAAAAGTTAATGTTGATATTTACCTCAGAAGGCTGCAAATAGAAAAGAGGCATTCAATTTTTATTTAAATTGTATTTGATATGCAATTGATATTTTTTAATTATTATTATTATTATTTGAAACTCCATTTTGCATGTCACTATAAAATTATATATGCCTTGCTTGTTCAATATTCAATGCAAAACTTGTTTGGGTCGCTATTAAAAGGTTAATTTGTTCAACCTTGGCCCGCGGCTTTGTTCAGTTTTAAACTTTGGCCCACTCTGTATTTGAGCTTGACACCCCTGGTGAAGGTGAAGCTCTGTCATCCTGGAGGCCACGGGGAAGACCCAGGACACATTGGGAACACTATGTCTCCCGGCTGGCCTGGGAACGCCTCGGGATCCCCTGAGAAAAGGTCCTAGGTGAGGGATCAGACAAAGAGCAGCTCAAAGACCTTTATGAAAAGTACAAATCGAGGACCTAGATTTTTTCTCGCCCAGGCGCAGGTCACCGTGGCTCCCCTGTGGAGCCAGGCGCAGAGGTGGGGCACGATGGCGAGCGACTGGTGGCCGGGCCTGTCTCCATGGGGCCCTGCCGGACTCAGCTCGAAGAGGCAACGTGGGTCAACCCTCCAATGGGCTCACCACTCATGGGCCCATTGAGGTCATAGAGGTCGGATGCAGTGTGAACTGGGCGGCAGCCGAAGGCAGGGCACTTGGCGGTCCGATTATTGGCTACATAAGCTCGCTCTTGGGACGTGGAACGTCACCTCGCTGGGAGGGAAAGAGCCTGAGCTGGTGCGCTAGGTGAAGAAGTTCCGGCTAGATATAGTTGGACTCACTTCGACGCACAGCAAGGGCTCTGGAACCTGTTCTCTCAAGAGGGGCTGGACTCTCTTCCACTCTGGCGTTGCAAGCAATGAGAGGCTGGGGTGGCAATTGTTGTTGCTCAAAGCCTGCACGTTGGACTTTAACCCAGTAGACGAGATGGTAGCTTCCCTTCGCCTTCGGGTTGGGTGACGGGTCCTGACTGTTGTTTGTGTTTACACACCAAACAGCAGCTCAGAGTACCCACTCTTTTTGGATTCCCTTGAGGGAGTACTGGAGAGTGCTCCCTCGGGTGATTCCCTTGTTCTGTTGGGGGACTTCAATGCTCATGTTGGCAAGGACAGTGAAACCTGGAGAGTCGTGATTGGGAAAAATGGCCACCCGGATCTGAACCCAAGTGGTGCTTTGTTATTGGACTTTTGTGCTCGTCACGGATTGTCCATAACAAACACAATGTTCAAACATAAGGAAGAACTTTGAACATGTCACGAGGGAGGTGCTGGACATTGAGTCTGAGTGGACCATGTTCCGTGCCTCACTTGTCGAGCCTGCTGATTGGAGCTGTGGCCGCAAGGTGTTTGGTGCCTGTCGTGGCGGTAATCCTAGAACTCGCTGGTGGCCACCAGCAGTGAGGGATGCCGTCAAGCTGAAGAAAGAGCCTATCGGGTCCTTTTGGCTCATGGGACTCCAGAGGCAGCGGGCATACCGACAGGCCAAGCAGTGCCTGGGGAATCTGTGGTGGACTCTCCTATTTCTGGGGCTTAGGTTGCCTAGGTAGTTAAAAAGCTCCTCTGTGGCAAGGCCCCGGTGGTGGATGAGTTCCTTAAGGCTCTGGATACTGTGGGGCTGTCTTGGTTGACAAGACTCTGCAACATCGCGTGAACATTGGGGGCGGTACCTCTGGATTGGCAGACCGGGGTGGTGGTTCCTCTCTTTAAGAAGGGGAACCGGAGGGTGTGTTCCAACTATCGTGAAACACACTCCTCAGCCTTCCCGGTAAGGTCTATTCATGTGTACTGGAGAGGAGGAAACTCGGATCCAGGACGAAGAGTGTGGTTTTCGCCCTGGTCGTGGAACGGTAGACCAGGTCTATACTCTCGGCAGGGTCCTTGAGTGTGAAGCGACTGGGATGAGAATCAGCACCTCCAAGTCCAAGTCCATGGTTCTCGCGCAGGAAAGGGTCGAGTGCCATCTCCAGGTTGGGGAGGAGATCTTGCCCCAAGTGGAGGAGTTCAAGTACCTAGGAGTCTTGTTCACGAGTGAGGATAGAGTGGATCGAGAGATCCACAGGCGGATTGGTGCGGCGTCTTCTGTATTGAGGACGCTATATCGATCCGTTGTGGTGAAGAAGGAGCTGAGCCAGAAGGAAAAGCTCTCAATTTACCGTCGATCTACGTTCCTAGCTTTGGGTTATGACCGAAAGGACAAGCGGCCGAAATGCGTTTCCTCTGCCGGGTGGTGGGTCTCTCCCTTAGAGACAGGGTGAGAAGCTCTGTCATCCGGGAGGAACTCAAAGTAAAGCCGCTGCTCCTCCACATTGAGAGGAGCCATGAGGTGGTTCGGGCATCTGCTCAGGATGCCACCCGAACGCCTCTAGGGAGGTGTGGCAGGAGGCCACGGGGAAGACCTAGGACACATTGGAAAGACTATGTCCCCGGCTGGCCTGGGAACGCCTCGGAAGTGGCTGGGGAGAGGGAAGTCTGGGATTTTCTGCTCAGGCTGCTGCCCCCGCAACCCGACCTCGGATAAGCGGAAGAAAATGGATGGATTTAGAATGACAGTTATACTGTCAGATTGAGTACAAAAACTAACTAAACCTTACACAATATAATGTTTCTAGTAAAACTCACAAAGATACATATCTCCAGGCATTATTAGCCATTTTGCATGTGTGGTTTAGGAGTTATGTTTAAATAAATAACTGTCAGATTGAGTGTGACAGTAAACTGTCATAGTGAGTAAAACCCTTATTTTGTATTTGCAAACCTTACAAAAACAACTAAATCTAGTTAAACTCACACAGATACAATATTACAGGCATTTTTAGACATAACGCATGTTTGGTTTTAGAGTAATGTTTATATAACTTTCATGTTTAGTATGACAGCTGTACTGTCATATTGAATAACAAAAACAACTAACTTGTGTCTTTGCAAACCTTAAAAAATACCATTTTTCTAGTAAAACTAACTAGATACATGCTCCAGGCATTATTAGCCATTTTGCATGTGTTGTTTGAGTTATGTTTAAATAACTGTCATATTGAGTGTGACAGTATACTGTCATAAAACCCAATTTTTGTATTTGCAACCCTGATTCTAGTAAAACTCACATATATACAATATTACAGGCAGTTTTGGACATAATGCATGTTTGGTTTTGGAGTTATGTTTATATAACTTTTATATATAGTATGACAGCTAAACTGTTATATTGAGTAAAAAAACTAACTTGTGTTTGTCATAAAACCCAATTTTTGTATTAGCAAACCATACAACTGATTCAAATAAAACTCACATGGATTCAATATTACAGGCATTTTCAGACATTTTGAATGTTTGGTTTAAGAATTATGTTGTAATACATTTGTATTGCTTTTTTCACATTATCTCAGGATTTTTAGAACATTACTGTCATACTGAGTAAAAAAATATTTTTTGTGTTTGCAAGCCCTAAAAAAAGCATATGTTTCCAGTAAAACTCCCAAAGATGCATTATTTCAGGCATTATTAGCCATTTTTCAGGTGTGGTTTAGGAGTTTTGTTTAAATAACTGTCACATGTGGCGTTATACTGTCATATTGAGTTAAAAAAAAACTAACTTGTGTCTTTGCAAACCTTACAAAAGAAAATGTTTCTAGCAACACTCACAAAAATATTTTTTTTCACGCTATTAGACATGTTTCATGTGTATTTAGGAGTTATAATTAAATAACTTTCATATTGAGTGTTAAAGTTATAATGTCATTATGTGTAAAACCTAATTTTTGTATTTGCAACCTTACAAAAACAATTGATTGTAGTAAAACTTACATAGATTCAATATTACAGGCATTTTTAGACAATTTACATGTTTGGTTTAAAAGTTGTGTTTGAATACATTTGTATTGCTTTTTTCGCATTATCTCAGGATTCTAAGATCATTACTTTCATATTGAGTAAAACACTACTTTTTGTTTTTGCAAACCTTACAAACTCACATAAATACATTATTACAGACATTTTTAGACATGATACATGTTTGGTTTTGGAGTTATGTTTATATAACTTTTATATTTAGTATGACTGTTATACTGTCATATTGAATTAAAAAAACTAGCTTGTGTCTTTGCAAACTTTACAAAAGTTAATTTTTCTAGTAAAACTAACAAAGATACATGTCTCCAGGCATTATTACCCATTTTGCATGGGTTGTTTAGGAATTATGTTTAAATACATTTTTATTGCTTTTTTCGCATTATCTCAGGATTCTAAAAGCCTTATTTTCATATTGAGGAAAAAACTACTTTTTGTTTTTGCAAACCTTACAAACTCACATAAATACATTATTATAGGCAATTTTAGACATGACACACGTTTGGTTCTGGAGTTATGTTTATATAACTTTCATATTTAGTATGACTGTTATACTGTCTTATTGAATAAAAACAACTAGCTTGTGTCTTTGCAAACTTTACAAAATATACATTTCCTAGTAAAACTAACAAAGATACATGTCTCCAGGCATTATTACCCATTTTGCCTGGGTTGTTTAGGAGTTATGTTTAAATACATTTGTATTGCTTTTTTCGCATTATCTCAGGATTCTAAGATCATTACTTTCATATTGAGTAAAAAACTACTTTTTGTTTTTCCAAACTTACATAAATACATTATTACAGACATTTTTAGACATGACACATGTTTGGTTTTGGAGTTATGTTTATATAACTTTCATATTTAGTATGACTGTTATCATGTCATATTGAATAAAAAAAAACTAGCTTGTGTCTTTGCAAACTTTACAAAAGACCATTTTTCTAGTAAAACTAACAAAGATACATGTCTCCAGGCATTATTACCCATTTTGCATGGGTTGTTTAGGAATTATGTTTAAAGACATTTTTATTGCTTTTTTCGCATTATCTCAGGATTCTTAGATCATTACTTTCATATTGAGTAAAAAACTACTTTTTGTTTTTGCAAACCTTACAAACTCACATAAATACATTATTAAAGGCATTTTTAGACATGACACATGTTTGGTTTTGGAGTTATGTTTATATAACTTTTATATTTAGTATGACTGTTATACTGTCATATTGAATTAAAAAAAACTGGCTTGTGTCTTTGCAAACTTTACAAAAGATCATTTTTCTAGTAAAACTAACAAAGATACATGTCACCAGGCATTATTACCCATTTTGCATGGGTTGTTTAGGAATTATGTTTAAATACATTTTTATTGCTTTTTTTTGCATTATCTCAGGATTCTTAGATCATTACTTTCATGTTGAGTAAAAAACTACTTTTTGTTTTTGCAAACCTTACAAACTCACATAAATACATTATTACAGGCATTTTTAGACATGACACATGCTTGGTTTTGGAGTTATGTTTATATAACCTTTATATTTAATATGACTGTTATACTGTCATATTGAATTTAAAAAAAATAGCTTGTGTCTTTGCAAACTTTACAAAATATCATTTTTCTAGTAAAACTAACAAAGATACATGTCTCCAGGCATTATTACCCATTTTGCATGGGTTGTTTAGGAATTATGTTTAAAGACATTTTTATTGCTTTTTTCGCATTATCTCAGGATTCTTAGATCATTACTTTCATGTTGAGTAAAAAACTACTTTTTGTTTTTGCAAACCTTACAAACTCACATAAATACATTATTACAGGCATTTTTAGACATGACACATGTTTGGTTTTGGAGTTATGTTTATATAACCTTTATATTTAATATGACTGTTATATTGAATTAAAAAAAACTAGCTTGTGTCTTTGCAAACTTTACAAAATATCATTTTTCTAGTAAAACTAACAAAGATACATGTCTCCAGGCATTATTAGCCATTTTGCATGGGTTGTTTAGGAATTATGTTTAAATACATTTTTATTGCTTTTTTCGCATTATCTCAGGATTCTAAAATCCTTACTTTCATTGAGGAAAACACTACTTTTTGTTTTTGCAAACCTTACAAACTCACATAAATACATTATTATAGGCAATTTTAGACATGACACACGTTTGGTTCTGGAGTTATGTTTATATAACTTTCATATTTAGTATGACTGTTATACTGTCATATTGAATAAAAAAAAAACTGGCTTGTGTCTTTGCAAACTTTACAAAAGATCATTTTTCCAGTAAAACTAAAAAAGATACATGTTTCCAGGCATTATTAGCCATTTTGCATATGTTGTTTAGGAGTAATGTTTAAATACATTTTTATTGCTTTTTTCGCATTATCTCAGGATTTTAAGAACATTACAGTCATATTGAGTAAAAAAACTACTTTTTGTGTTTGCAAGATTTAAAAAAGCATGTGTTTCTAGTAAAACGGCCAAGGATGCATTATTTCAGGCATTATTAGCCATTTTTCATGTGTGGTTTGAGTTATGGTTAAATAACTGTCATATACTGTCAGTTATGACATAGTAAGTAAAACCTAATTTATGTATTTGCAAACCTTACAAAATAATTTAAATCTAGTAAAACTCACATGGATTCAATATTACAGACATTTTTAGACATTTTGCATGTTTGGTTTAGGAATTATGTTGGAATCATTTTTATTAATTTGTTCGTATTATCTCAGAATTTTAGAACATTACTGTCATATTGAGTAAAAAAATATTTTTTGTGTTTGCAAGCCTTAAAAAAGCATATGTTTCGAGTAAAACTTACAAGAATGCATTATTTCAGGCATTGTTAGTCATTTTTCATGTGTAGTTTAAGAGTTATGTTTAAATAACTGTCATATTGAGTGTGGCAGTTATACTGTCATATTGAGTAAAAAAAACTAACCTGTCTTTGCAAACCTTACAAAAGAAAATGTTTCTAGTAACACTCACAAAGATAAATTTTTTCACGCATTATTAGACATGTTTCATGTGTGGTTAGGAGTTATAAATAAATAATTGTCATATTGAGTGTTACAGTTTTAATGTCATGTGTAAAACCTAATTTTTGTATTTGCAAACCTTACAAAAATAATTGATTCTAGTAAAACTTACATAGATTCAATATTACATGCATTTTTAGACATTTTACATGTTTGGTTTAAAATTTGTGTTTGAATACATTTGTATTGCTTTTTTCTCATTATCTCAGGATTCTAAGAACATTACTTTCATATTGAGTAAAAAACTACTTTTTGTTTTTGCAAACCTTACAAACTCACATAAATACATTATTACAGGCATTTTTAGACATGACACATGTTTGGTTTTGGAGTTATGTTTATATAACTTTCATATTTAGTATGACTGTTATACTGTCATATTGAATAAAAAAAACTAGCTTGTGTCTTTGATATCTTTACAAAAGATCATTTTTTTAAACTAACAACGTTACATGTCTCCCTAGGCATTATTAGCCATTTTGCATGTGTTGTTTAGGAGTTAGGTTTAAATACATTTGTATTGCTTTTTTCCCATTATCTCAGGGTTCTAAGAACTTTAAAGTCAAGTATAAAAGTACTTTTTGTGTTTGCAAAATGTAAAACTCAGTAAAACTCCCAATGATTCATTATTTCAGGCATTATTAGCAATTTTTTTGTGTGGTTTATGAGTTATGTTTAAATAACAGTGTGAGTGTGATTTTGTCATTGTGAGTAAAACCTAATTTTTGTATTTGCAAACCTTACAAAAACAACCGATTCTAGGAAAACTCACATTGATACAATATTACAGGCATGTTTAGACATATTGCATGTTTGGTTTTGGAGTTATATTTATATAACCTGCTTTCTGAGCCGCCACCTTTGTGGTTTGCGTGTCCCACTGATCCAGGAACTATGTTGTCCGGGGGCTTCTATGGTCCCCCAAGACAAACAGGTCCTAGGTGAGGGATCAGACAAAGAGCAGCTCAAAGACCTTTATTAAAAGTACAATTGAGGACCTAGATTTTTTCTCGCCCGGACGCAGGTCACCGTGGCTCCCCTGTGGAGCCAGGCCCAGAGGTGTGGCACGATGGCGATTGACGGGCCTGTCCCCATGGGGCCCAGCCGTGCTCAGCTCGAAGAGCCAACGTGGATCCCCCCTCCAGGGCTCACCACTCATGGGCTGGGTCATAGAGGGTGCAGTGTGAGCTGGGCGGCAGCCGAAGGCAGGGCACTTGGTGGTCCGATTATCGGCTACATAAGCTCGCTCTTGGGACATGGAACGTCACCTCGCTGGGAGGGAAGGAGCCTGAGCTGGTGCTTGAGGTGGAGACGTTCCCGGCTAGATATAGTTGGACTCACAGCAAGGGCTCTGGAACCTGATCTCTCAGAGGGACTGGACTGAGCTGAACTTTCATTACTTGCAACGCCAGAGTGGAAGAGATTCCACACTGGCGTTGCAACTAATGAGAGGCTGGGGTGGCAATTCTTGTTTCCCCCCGGCTCAAAGCCTGCACGTTGGACTTTAAACCCAATAGACGAGATGGTAGCTTCCTTCAGCCTTCGGGTTGGGTGACGGGTCCTGACTGTTGTTTGTGTTTACACACCAAACAGCAGCTCAGAGTACCAACTCTTTTTGGATTCCCTTGAGGGAGTACTGGAGAGTGCTCCCTCGGGTGATTCCCTTGTTCTGCTGGTGGACTTCAACGCTATGTTGGCAACGACAGTGAAACCTGGAGAGTCGTGATTGGGAAAAATGGCCACCCGGATCTGAACCCAAGTGGTGCTTTGTTATTGGACTTTTGTGCTTGTCACGGATTGTCCATAACAAACACAATGTTCAAACATAAGGGTGTCCATATGTGCACTTGGCACAAGGACACCCTCGGCCGCATGATTGACTTTGTAGTTGTGTCATGGGATTTGCGGCCTCATGTTTTGGACACTCGGTGAAGAGAGGGGCAGAGCTTTCTACCAACCACCACCTGGTGGTGAGCTGGCTCCGATGGTAGGGGGGGGGGGGGTGCCGGTCAGACCAGGCAGGCCCAAACGCATTGTAAGGGTCTGCTGGGAACACCTAGCAGAGTCTCCTGAAGAACTTTGAACATGTCCGGAAGAACTTTGAACATGTCACGAGGGAGGTGCTGGACATTGAGTCTGAGTGGACCATGTTCCGTTCCTCTCTTGTTGAGCCAGCTGATTGAAGCTGTGGCCAGCAGTGAGGGATGCTGTCAAGCTGAAGAAAGAGCCACCGGGTCCTTTTGGCTCATGGGACTCCAGAGGCAGTGGGCATACCGACAGGCCAAGCGAGACCTCCTCAGTCCCACCAACACGTCTTCCTATGAGGAAACAGTGCCTGGGAAGTCTGTGGTGGGCTCTCCTATTTCTGGGGCTGAGGTTGCCAAGGTAGTTAAAACGCTCCTTGGTGGCAAGGCCCCAGGGGTATGAGCTCCGTCCGGAGTTCCTTAAGGCTCTGGATGCTGTGGGGCAGTCCTGGTTGACAAGACTCTGCAACATTGCGTCTACATCGGGGGCGGTACCTCTGGATTGGCAGACCGGGGTGGTGGTTCCTCTCTTTAAGAAGGGGAACCGGAGGGTGTGTTCCAACTATCGTAGATCACACTCCTCAGCCTTCCCGGTAAGGTCTATTCATGTGTAATGGAGAGGAGGAACCTCGGATCCAGGACGAACAGTGTGGTTTTCGTCCTGGTCGTGGAACTGTAGACCAGCTCTATACTCTCGGCAGGGTCCTTGAGTGTGCATGGGAGTTTGCCCAACCAGTCTACATAAGTTTTGTGGACTTGGAGAAGACATTCGACCTTGGCCCCCGGTAAATCCTGTGGGGAGTGCTCAGAGAGTATGGAGTATCGGCATGTCTGATTGTGGCGGGTGTCTCCCTGTATGATCAGTGTCAGAGTTTGGTCCGCATTGCCGGCAGTATGTCGGACCCCTTTCCAGTGAGGGTTGGACTGCGCCAAGGCTGCCCTTTGTCGCCGATTCTGTTCATAACTTTAATGGACAGAATATCTAGGCGCAGTCATGGCTTTGAGGATCCCCTCAACGCCATGACTGCGCCTGGTTTGGTGGCTGCAGGATTAGGTCTCTGCTTTTTGCAGATGATGTGGTCCTGATGGCTTCAACTGGCCAAGATCTTCAGCTTTCATTGGATCGGTTCGCAGTGAAGCGACTGGGATGAGAATCAGCACCTCCAAGTCCGAGTCCATGGTTCTCGCCCGGGAAAGGGTGGAGTGCCATCTCGAGGTTGGGAAAGAGATCTTGCCCCAAGTGAAGGAGTTCAAGTACCTAGGAGTCTTGTTCACGAGTGAGGATAGAGTGGATTGTGAGATCTACAGGCGGATCGGTGCGGCGTCTTCAGTAATGAGGACGCTGTATCGATCCGTTGTAGTGAAGAAGGAGCTGAGCCAGAAGGAAAAGCTTTCAATTTACCGGTCGATCAACGTTCCCATCCTCACCTATGGTCATGAGCTTTGGGTTATGACCGAAAGGACAAGGTCACGGGTACAAGCGGCCGAAATGAGTTTCCTCCGCCGGGTGGTGGGTCTCTCCCTTAGAGATAGGGTGAGAAGCTCTGTCATCTGGGAGGAACTCAGTGTAAAGCCGCTGCTCCTCCACATTGAGAGGAGCCAGATGAGGTGGTTCGGGCATCTGCTCAGGATGCCACCCGAACGCCTCCCTAGGTCCGAACGGCAGGAGGCCATGGGGAAGACCTAGGATACATTGGAAAGACTATGGCCTGGGAACGCCTCGGGATCTCCCGAGAAGAGCTGGACGAAGTGGCTGGGGAGAGGGAAGTCTGGGCTCTCTGCTTAGGCTGCTGCCCCCGCAACCCGACCTCGGATAAGCGGAAGAAAATGGATGGATTTAGTATGACAGTTATACTGTCATATTGAGTGTGACAGTATACTGTCATACAACCCAATTTTTGTATTTGCAAACCTGATTCTAGTAAAACTCACATCTATACAATATTACAGCCAATTTTGGACATAATGCACGTTTGGTTTTGGAGTTATGTTCATATAACTTTAATTATAGTATGACATCTATACTGTTATAATGAGTAAAAAAACTAACTTGTGTCTGTCATAAAACTCAATTTTTGTATTTGCAAACCTTACAAAAACAAAAGATTCTAGTAAAACTCACATGGATTCAATATTACAGGCATTTTTAGACATTTTGCATGTTTGGTTTAGGAATCATGTTGGAATACATTTGTATTGTTTTTTTCACATTATCTCAGCATTTTAAGAACTTACTGTCATATTGAGTAAAAAAAACCTTTTGTGTTTGCAAGCCTTAAAAAAACAACCGATTCTAGTAAAACTCACATTGATACAATATTACAGGCATGTTTAGACATCTTGCATGTTTGGTTTTGGAGTTATGTTTATATAACCTGCTTTCTGAGCCGCCACCTTTGTGGTTTGCGTGTCCCACTGATCCTAGGAGCTATGTTGTCCGGGGGCTTCTATGCCCCCTGGTGGGGGCCCCCAAGACAAACAGGTCCTAGGTGAGGAATCAGACAAAGAGCAGCTCAAAGACCTTTATGAAAAGTACAAATCGAGGACCTAGATATTTTCTCGCCCGGACGCGGGTCACCGTGGCTCCCCTGTGGAGCCAGGCCCAGAGGTGGGGCACGATGGCGAGCGACTGGTGCCCATGAGGCCCAGCTCGAAGAGGCAACGTGGGTCCCCCCTGCAATAGGCTCACCACTCATGGGCTGGGTCATAGAGGTCGGGTGCAGTGTTAGCTGGGCGGAAGCCGAAGGCAGGGCACTTGGCGGTCCGATAATCGGCTACATAAGCTCGCTCTTGGGACGTGGAACGTCACCTCGCGAGATAAGGCTGGACTCACTTCGACGCACAGCAAGGGCTCTGGAACCTGTTCTCTCAAGAGGGGTTGGACTCTCTTCCACTCTGGCGTTGCAAATAATGAGAGGCTGGGTTGGCAATTCTTGTTGCCCCCCGGCTCAAAGCCTGCACGTTGGACTTAACCCAGAAGACGAGATGGTAGCTTCCCTCCGCTTTCGGGTTGGGTGACGGGTCCTGACTGTTGTTGGTGTTTACGCACCAAACAGCAGCTCAGAGTACCCACTCTTTTTGGATTCCCTTGAGAGTGCTCCCTCGGGTGATTCCCTTGTTCTGCTGGGGGTCTTCAACGCTCATGTTGGCAACGACTTTGAAACCTGGAGAGTCGTGATTGGGAAAAATGGCCACCCGGATCTGAACCCAAGTGGTGCTTTATTATTGAGCTTTTGTGCTCGTCACGGATTGTCCATAACAAACACAATGTTCAAACATAAGGGTGTCCATATGTGCACTTGGCACCAGGACACCCTCGGCCGCAGTTCCATTATTGACTTTGTAGTTGTGTCATGGGATTTGCGGCCTCATGTTTTGGACACTCGGGTGAAGAGAGGGGCGAGCTTTCTACCGATCACCACCTGGTGAGCTGGCTCCGATGGTGGGGTAGGATCCCGGACAGACCTGGCAGGCCCAAAAGCATTGTGAGAGTCTTTTGGGAATGCCTAGCAGAGTCTCCTGTCAGAGAGAGTTTCTTTTTCCACCTCCAGAGGAACTTTGAACATGTCACAAAGGAGGTGCTGGACATTGAGTCTGAATGGATCATGTTCCGTGCCTCTCTTGTCAAGCCAGCTGATTGGAGCTGTGGCCGCAAGGTGTTTGGTGCCTGTCGTGGCGGTAATCCTAGAACCCGCTGGTGGCCACCAGCAGTGCGGGATGCCGTCAAGCTGAAGAAAGAGCTTATCTGGTCCTTTTGGCTCATGGGACTCCAGAGGCAGCGGGCATACCGACAGGCCAAGCAGTGCCTGGGGAATCTGTGGTGGGCTCTCCTATTTCTGGGGCTGAGGTTGCCAAGGTAGTTTTAAAAGCTCCTCGGTGGCAAGGATGAGCTCCGTCCGGAGTTCCTTAAGGCTCTGGATGCTGTGGGGCTGTTTTAGTTGACAAGACTCTGCAACATCGCGTGGACATCAGGGGCGGTACTTCTGGATTGGCAGACCGGGGTGGTGGTTCCTCTCTTTAAGAAGGGGAACCGGAGGGTGTGTTCCAACTATCGTAGATCACACTCCTCAGCCTTCCCGGTAAGGTCTATTCATGTGTACTGGAGAGGAGGAACCTCGGATCCAGGACGAACAGTGTGGTTTTCGTCCTGGTCGTGGAACGGTAGACCAGCTCTATACTCTCGGCAGGGTCCTTGAGTGTGCATGGGAGTTTGTCCAACCAGTCTACATGTGCTTTGTGGACTTGGAGAAGACATTCGACCGTGGCCACCCCGGGAAGTCCTGTGGGGAGTGCTCAGAGAGTATGGGGTATCGGCATGTCTGATTGTGGCGGGTCGCTCCCTGTATGATCGGTGTCAGAGCTTGGTCCGCATTGCCAGCAGTAAGTTGGCTGCCCTTTGTCACCAAATGTGTTCATAAATTTTATGGACAGAATTTCTAGGCGCAGTCATGGCGTTGAGGGGATCCGGTTTGGTGGCTGCAGGATTAGGTCTCTCCTTTTTGCAGATGATGTGGTCCTTATGGCTTTAAGTGGCCAGGATCTGCAGCTCTCATTGGATTGGTTCGCAGCCGAGTGTGAAGCAACTGGGATGAGAATCAGCACCTCCAAGTCCTAGGTTCTCGCCCGGGAAAGGGTGGAGTGCCATCTCGAGGTTGGGCAGGAGATCTTGCCCCAAGTGGATGAGTTCAAGTACCTGGAGTCTTGTTCATGAGTGAGGGAAGAGTGGATCGTGAGATGCACAGGCTGATCGGTGCGGCGTCTTCAGTAATGAGGACGCTATATCGATTTGTTGTGGTAAGAAGGAGCTGCGCCAGAAGGAAAAGCTCTCAATTTACCGGTCAATCTACGTTCCCATCCTCACCTATGGTCATGAGCTTTGGGTTATGACCGAAAGGACAAGATCACGGGTACAAGCGGCCGAAATGAGTTTTCTCCGCTGGGTGGCGGGTCTCTCCCTTACTGAAAGAATTTTCACCATTTAATTACAGTAACCTACTGGCAGCTAATGGTTCCAGTATAAAACTGTTTTTCTACAGCACACATACTGTGATTTATCACTACAGTTTATTACTGTAAAAAGTATCACAGTACTGTGCTGTATCAAATACACGCTTCACAGCATAATACTGTCATCTGTTTAGCGGCATTACACTGTTATTTTAGTGTATCTACGGTAATATCCATTAACAGTTAATTACAGTAAAATAATTGTAAGCACTATAGACTGAGCTTTACAGTATAATGCCACTAGAAGTTAATGAGTTGAACTTTTAATTTTTCAAAATCAAAACCCCTGCAATCTGCTGGCATAAAAATGACTGGAGAAATGGCCTTGCAAGATTATGTTTTCATTAACCAATTATTTTAAAGTGCATCAAATAAATTCAATGTACATTTAGTGCATTCTTCTTATTTTCAGTAAAGCATTTTAACATTTATAACATGTCCACTTAATTTCTAACTGGAGACAAAACACTGAACACGAGTCCAGTGTTTAGTTGTCGGCTACATAAAGCCCCACTCAAAGTCTGTGAGATGTTTTATAAGGGTGGCTACGTGAGGATTTACAGTTGCTGCCTTTTTCTGGACCAGCTTCCCGGTCTTCTTGGACACCACCTTTCCCTGGCTAGCCTTTGTTCCCCTCTCAGGGTTAACGCCAATGAATCGCCTAAAAAAGAGAGAAAGCATATTAGATATTCTGTTGTGATTGAAGATTACTTGCAGTCGATACAGAACCCCCCTCACATTTTTATTTAGGAATATGCACTGCACAAATATTAATATCAATTTTAGGATATATTTGAGCCTATACCATAACCACAGCTGTAGATGAGTGAATGCTCTAAAACCCATTAAGACAAATTCAGAGAGGAAGACAATGCTAAAGCCTCCCCAATCCCTCTCTCTATTTATGTTTTCTCTCCATATACGGGACCGTGTATTTACGCTGATGTTTCCTGCTTTCACCCATTTAACATATCGTTACCTGCTCATTACCTATCTTCTCTGCATCCTGGGGTCACACTGGTGCTTCTTGCCTTTACCCATTCAACATATCTTTACCTGCACATTACCTACCTTCTCTGTATCCTGGAGTCAAGCTGGTGTTTCCTGCCTTTGCTCATTCAACATATCTTTACCTGCACATTACCTACCTTCTCTGTATCCTGGCGTCTAGCTGGTGTTTCCTGCCTTCACCCATTCAACATATCTTTACCTGCACATTACCTACCTTCCCTGCATCCTTGGGTCACACTGGTGCTTCTTTCTTTCACCATACAACATATCTTCACCTGCACATACCTACCTTGTCTGCATGGCCTCGACCACACCTGCGCTTCCTTCTTTCACCCATTCAACATACCTTCACCCGCACATTACCTACCTTCCCTGCATAGTGGGGTCACACTGGTGCTTCCTGCCTTTACCCATTCAACATATCTTCACCCGCACATTACCTACTTGCTCTGCATTCTCGGGTCAAGCTGGTGCTTCCTGCCATCATCCAGTCAACATATCTTTACCTGCAAATTACCTACTTTTTCTGCATCCTGGGGTCAAACAGGTGCTTCCTTCTTTGACCCAGTCAACATATCTTTACCTGCACATTACCTACCTTCTCTGTATCCTAGAGTCAAACTGGTGCTTCGGTCCCTAATAAGAAGGTCCACAAAGGAACAGAAGAGTCATTGATTTAAGGCACAAAATTGGGGAAAGGACAAGTCAAATTCCTGAACAGAGGTGAGAAATATAAAATAAAATATCCTAACAGTATTTTAACAGTATCAAGAGGATTTACCTTTGAACAAATTCCAATGTCCGAGGACCTTCTTCTTGGTATTCCAAGTTGAACACATAGTAGGTGGCAAGAAGGGCAGCAAGCCCTGAGATTAAGCTAGGTTGGACGCCTTTGCAGATGACATCACCTTCCATGCTGATCATCCAACGTTTTATTGTGACTTTGTCACCAGCAACTGGTACAGTCAAGAAATGCAGTTTATGTTCCTAAACAGTATCCAATATGGGTAGCATTTTAAAAGTATTTGGAATGGCCACCTCACTCGCTCTCTCTTTACTCTGTTTACATCTAGTCTCCTAAGGCAGTGGTTCTCAAATGGGGGTACGCGTACTCCTGGGGGTACTTGAAGGTATGCCAAGGGGTACGTAAGATTTTTTTTTAATATTCTAAAAATAGCAACAATTCAAAAATCCTTTATAAATATATTTATTGAATAATACTTCGACAAAATATGAATGTAAGTTCATATACTGAACAACTAATCAAATAGGCTATTCCATTCATTACCATAAAGCCAGAGTTTCCCCCATGCCATGATGGTTTGACCCTACCTGGCGGTGTCACACGGCACCAACTGTCAATCAACTATCCATGTAGAAAACAATGGAGGCTTGGTTAAAGCGTAGTGGACATGTTCCATAAATATTGATGTTAAAGATTTCTTTTTTTTTGAAGAAATGTTGAGAATGAAGTTCATTAATCCAGATGGATCTCTATTGCAATCCCCAAAGAGGGCACTTTAAGTTGATTACTTCTATGTGTAAAAATCTTTATTTATAATTGAATCACTTGTTTATTTTTCAACAAGTTTTTAGTTATTTTTATATCTTTTTTTCCAAATAGTTCAAGAAAGACCACAACAAATGAGCAATATTTTGCACTGTTATACAATTTAATAAGTCAGAAACTGATGACATAGTGCTGTATTTTACTTCTTTATCTCTTTTTTTCAACCAAAAATGCTTTGCTCTGATTAGGGGGTACTTGAATTTAAAAAATGTTCACAGGGGTACATCACTGAAAAAAGGTTGAGAACCACTGTCCTAAGGCAGTGGTTCTCAACCTTTTTTCAGTGCTGTGAACATTTTTTTAATGCAAGTAGACCTCCATGTCTTTATAACAGGAATATCCTGAATTCTCAAGTTGCATATCACAATAGTCATCATCAGTGTTAATAACACAAGAGCTGCTTGGATTTGCTGTTGAGCAAGTCAAACTTCGTTCAGTGTAGCCGTAGTGCTTCCTTGACACGTGCGATGTGAAAGTAGACTTAACTGTAAATCTTATTTCACATTGACTGAAGGGGCACGTAACTGTCGGTAATATGACTTTTCAAATGCAGGAAAAGGGCCCGTATATCATCGCACTTCGCGCTACATGAGACAATATTACAAGGTAAACCTTCTGCGCTATACATATCAGTCCTACTCTTGCCATATTTATGACGACGGCTGTGAGTTTTGAAGGCTGAGAAGTTGGAAAAAACTCTTGTGCATTTAGGGAAAGCACACTTAAACGATGCATTAGGCATACAACTATGACTTCGCATGTGTCTAACATACGCAAATACATTGCTGCAAGTCGTAGCACATATGTTGCAAGTTATCATCTTTTATGATGACTATGACAAAAAAGAAGAAAACTTAGCTAGCTAGCATGCGGCGGTACATGCGCGTGGTCAACGATAGTGTCTGTGATGCTGACTGTGACGCTATGTCATTTCGGACTTTATAAATATATATATAAAGTAATTCAAACAGAAAATGACACATCAAGGTACAAGTGACTCTTACCTTGTTATCAAAAACACACAATGCAGTAGGATGGATTTAGCAGGGTCGGCCAGGTGAAATGAAGCTCGGTTGGACGAATTGTGGGCGGACCCAAGAAACAAGTCTGAAAAATACTGAATTACACTGTAGGTTTTACAGTAACTTACTGCTGGTTGATATTTTTGAAAAATGCAACAAAATTTACAGTACTTAACTGCATTTAAGAAGAACATGATAGGTAGATTGGCAACACCTAAATTGGCCTAGTGTGTGAATGTGAGTGTGAATGTTGTCTGTCTATCTGTGTTGGCCCTGCGATGAGGTGGCGACTTGTCCAGGGTGTACCCCGCCTTCCGCCCGATTGTAGCTGAGATAGGCTCCAGCGCCCCCCCGCGACCCGAAGGGAAATAAGCGGTAGAAAATGGATGGATGGATGGAGTATATAACTGTAATATTATTTTTTATTTTTACAGTAATTTTTTACAGTGAAGGTCATGGGTATCAAACTCTGGCCGTGGGCCAAATTTGGCCCAACGTGTAATTTGACTTGGCCCTTGAGGCAATATCAAATTAACACTAAAGCTGGAACCGGCGATTATACATTGCGGCAGTGCCGCGGTAACACCGCATTCACCGCTACTTCTAATACTTTGCCAAGACAAAAGTGACTCCAGCACTGCTCCCGAATTTTTTATTTTTTATTTTCAGCTAGTCAAACAAGTGCCGGCCCAGTTTCACGTCAGTGCAGCTTCTGCACCCACACAAATTGAATGCAATGCATACTTCATCAACAGCGATACAGGTTACACTGACGGTAGCCAAATAAAAAACTTTAACACTTTTAGAAATATACGCCACACTGTGAATCCACACCAAACAAGATGACAAACACATTTCGGGAGAACATCCGCACCGTAACACAACATAAACACAAAACAACAAATACCAGAACCCTTTGTAGCACTAAATCTTCCGGGACGCTACAAGGTGTGTGTGTGTGTGGGGGGGAGGTTTGGTGGTAGCGGGGGTGTATTTTGTAGCGTCCCGAAAGAGTTAGTGCTGCAAAAGATTCTGGTATTTGTTCTTTTGTGTTTATGTTGTGTTACGGTACGGATGTTCTCCCGAAAAGTGTTTTTTATTTTTGTTTGGTGTGGGTTCACAGTGTGGCGTTATATTTCTAACAGTGTTAAAGTTTTTTATTACTGGCACCCTCAGTGTAACCTGTATCGCTGTTGATGAAGTATGCGTTGCATTCATTTGTGTATGCGTGCTGAAGCTGCACATATCTTGTGACTGGGTCTGAATGATGTTAGAATGGGTGTACGAGATATGACTGTTGAACACCTTGTTCGATAATGAAAGTTGCCTCAGCTCAAAAGCCTGAGCCCCGACATTAAAGAACTAGCATCTAAAAAAAGATGCCAGGTATCTGGCTTGGGCACATCAAATTAGATCAGTGTGTTGCAAACTGAGCAGTTTAAAGTCCTGAATGGTTGTTTTATTCATTGTTATTTTATTTTCAAATTTATTAGCCTGTGGAAAAAGTTAATGTTGATATTTACCTCAGAAGGCTGCAAATAGAAAAGAGGCATTCAATTTTTATTTAAATTGTATTTGATATGCAATTGATATTTTTTTAATTATTATTATTATTATTTGAAACTCCATTTTGCATGTCACTATAAAGTTATATAAGCCTTGCTTGTTCAATATTCAATGCAAAACTTGTTTGGGTCCCTATTAAAAGGTTAATTTGTTCAACCTTGGCCCGCGGCTTTGTTCAGTTTTAAACTTTGGCCCACTCTGTATTTGAGTTTGACACCCCTGGTGAAGGTGAAGCTCTGTCGTCCTGGAGGCCACGGGGAGGACCCAGGACACACTGGGAACACTATGTCTCCCGGCTGGCCTGGGAACGCCTCGGGATCCCCTGAGAAAAGGTCCTAGGTGAGGGATCAGACAAAGAGCAGTTTAAAGACCTTTATGAAAAGTACAAATCGAGGACCTAGATTTTTTCTCGCCCAGGCGCAGGTCACCGTGGCTCCCCTGTGGAGCCAGGCGCAGAGGTGGGGCACGATGGCGAGCGACTGGTGGCCGGGCCTGTCTCCATGGGGCCCTGCCGGGCTCAGCTCGAAGAGGCAACGTGGGTCAACCCTCCAATGGGCTCACCACTCATGGGCCCATTGAGGTCATAGAGGTCAGATGCAGTGTGAACTGGGCTAGAGCCGAAGGCAGGGCACTTGGCTGTCCGACTATCGGCTACATAAGCTCGCTCTTGGGACGTGGAACGTCACCTCGCTGGGAGGGAAAGAGCCTGAGCTGGTGCGTGAGGTGAAGAAGTTCCGGCTAGATATAGTTGGACTCACTTCGACGCACAGCAAGGGCTCTGGAACCTGTTCTCTCAAGAGGGGCTGGACTCTCTTCCACTCTGGCGTTGCAAGCAATGAGAGGCTGGGGTGGCAATTGTTGTTGCTCAAAGCCTGCACGTTGGACTTTAACCCAGTAGACGAGATGGTAGCTTCCCTCCGCCTTCGGGTTGGGTGACGGGTCCTTGTTTGTGTTTACGCACCAAACAGCAGCTCAGAGTACCTACTCTTTTTGGATTCCCTTGAGGGAGTACTGGAGAGTGCTCCCTCGGGTGATTCCCTTGTTCTGTTGGGGGACTTCAATGCTCATGTTGGCAAGGACAGTGAAACCTGGAGAGTCGTGATTGGGAAAAATGGCCACCCGGATCTGAACCCAAGTGGTGCTTTGTTATTGGACTTTTGTGCTCGTCACGGATTGTCCATAACAAACACAATGTTCAAACATAAGGAAGAACTTTGAACATGTCACGAGGGAGGTGCTGGACATTGAGTCTGAGTGGACCATGTTCCGTGCCTCTCTTGTCGAGCCTGCTGATTGGAGCTGTGGCCGCAAGGTGTTTGGTGCCTGTCGTGGCGGTAATCCTAGAACTCGCTGGTGGCCACCAGCAGTGAGGGATGCCGTCAAGCTGAAGAAAGAGCCTATCGGGTCCTTTTGGCTCATGGGACTCCAGAGGCAGCGGGCATACCGACAGGCCAAGCAGTGCCTGGGGAATCTGTGGTGGACTCTCCTATTTCTGGGGCTTAGGTTGCCTAGGTAGTTAAAAAGCTCCTCTGTGGCAAGGCCCCGGTGGTGGATGAGTTCCTTAAGGCTCTGGATACTGTGGGGCTGTCTTGGTTGACAAGACTCTGCAACATCGCGTGAACATTGGGGGCGGTACCTCTGGATTGGCAGACCGGGGTGGTGGTTCCTCTCTTTAAGAAGGGGAACCGGAGGGTGTGTTCCAACTATCGTGAAACACACTCCTCAGCCTTCCCGGTAAGGTCTATTCATGGGTACTGGAGAGGAGGAAACTCGGATCCAGGACGAACAGTGTGGTTTTCGCCCTGGTCGTGGAACGGTAGACCAGGTCTATACTCTCGGCAGGGTCCTTGAGTGTGACGCGACTGGGATGAGAATCAGCACCTCCAAGTCCAAGTCCATGGTTCTCGCGCAGGAAAGGGTCGAGTGCCATCTCCAGGTTGGGGAGGAGATCTTGCCCCAAGTGGAGGAGTTCAAGTACCTAGGAGTCTTGTTCACGAGTGAGGATAGAGTGGATCGAGAGATCCACAGCCGGATTGGTGCGGCGTCTTCAGTATTGAGGACGCTATATCGATCCGTTGTGGTGAAGAAGGAGCTGAGCCAGAAGGAAAAGCTCTCAATTTACAGTCGATCTACGTTCCCAGCTTTGGGTTATGACCGAAAGTACAAGCGGCCGAAATGTGTTTCCTCTGCCGGGTGGTGGGTCTCTCCCTTAGAGACAGGGTGAGAAGCTCTGTCATCCGGGAGGAACTCAAAGTACAGCCGCTGCTCCTCCACATTGAGAGGAGCCATGAGGTGGTTCGGGCATCTGCTCAGGATGCCACCCGAACGCCTCTAGGGAGGTGTGGCAGGAGGCCACGGGGAAGACCTAGGACACATTGGAAAGACTATGTCCCCGGCTGGCCTGGGAACGCCTCGGAATACCCCGAGAAGAGCTGGACGAAGTGGCTGGGGAGAGGGAAGTCTGGGATTTTCTGCTCAGGCTGCTGCCCCCGCAACCCGACCTCGGATAAGCGGAAGAAAATGGATGGATTTAGAATGACAGTTATACTGTCAGATTGAGTACAAAAACTAACTAAACCTTACACAATATAATGTTTCTAGTAAAACTCACAAAGATACATATCTCCAGGCATTATTAGCCATTTTGCATGTGTGGTTTAGGAGTTATGTTTAAATAAATAACTGTCAGATTGAGTGTGACAGTAAACTGTCATAGTGAGTAAAACCCTTATTTTGTATTTGCAAACCTTACAAAAACAACTAAATCTAGTTAAACTCACACAGATACAATATTACAGGCATTTTTAGACATAATGCATGTTTGGTTTTAGAGCAATGTTTATATAACTTTCATATTTAGTATGACAGCTGTACTGTCATATTGAATAAAAAAAACAACTAACTTGTGTCTTTGCAAACCTTACAAAATACCATTTTTCTAGTAAAACTAACTAGATTTATGCTCCAGGCATTATTAGCCATTTTGCATGTGTTGTTTGAGTTATGTTTAAATAACTGTCATATTGAGTGTGACAGTATACTGTCATAAAACCCAATTTTTGTATTTGCAACCCTGATTCTAGTAAAACTCACATATATACAATATTACAGTTAGTTTTGGACATAATGCATGTTTGGTTTTGGAGTTATGTTTATATAACTTTCATATATAGTATGACAGCTAAACTGTTATATTGAGTTAAATAACTAACTTGTGTTTGTCATAAAACCCCATTTTTGTATTAGCAAACCATACAACTGATTCAAATAAAACTCACATGGATTCAATATTACAGGCATTTTCAGACATTTTGCATGTTTGGTTTAGGAATTATGTTGTAATACATTTGTATTGCTTTTTTCACATTATCTCAGGATTTTTAGAACATTACTGTCATATTGAGTAAAAAAATAATTTTTGTGTTTGCAAGCCTTAAAAAAAGCATATGTTTCCAGTAAAACTCCCAAAGATGCATTATTTCAGGCATTATTAGCCATTTTTCAGGTGTGGTTTAGGAGTTATGTTTAAATAACTGTCATATTGAGTGTGGCGTTATACTGTCATAGTGAGTTAAAAAAAACTAACTTGTGTCTTTGCAAACCTTACAAAAGAAAATGTTTCTAGCAACACTCACAAAGATAATTTTTTTCACGCTATTAGACATGTTTCATGTGTATTTAGGAGTTATAATTAAATAACTTTCATATTGAGTGTTAAAGTTATAATGTCATTATGTGTAAAACCTAATTTTTGTATTTGCAAACCTTACAAAAACAATTGATTGTAGTAAAACTTACATAGATTCAGTATTACAGGCATTTTTAGACAATTTACATGTTAGGTTTAAAAGTTGTGTTTGAATACATTTGTATTGCTTTTTTCGCATTATCTCAGGATTCTAAGATCATTACTTTCATATTGAGTAAAACACTACTTTTTGTTTTTGCAAACCTTACAAACTCACATGAATACATTATTATAAGCAATTTTAGACATGACACACGTTTGGTTTTGGAGTTATGTTTATATAACTTTTATATTTAGTATGACTGTTATACTGTCATATTGAATAAAAAAAAAACTAGCTTGTGTCTTTGCAAACTTTACAAAAGATAATTTTTCTAGTAAAACTAACAAAGATACATGTCTCCAGGCATTATTACCCATTTTGCATGGGTTGTTTAGGAATTATGTTTAAATACATTTTTATTGCTTTTTTCGCATTATCTCAGGACTCTTAGATCATTACTTTCATATTGAGTAAAAAACTACTTTTTGTTCTTGCAAACCTTACAAACTCACATAAATACATTATTACATCTTTTTTTAGACATAACACATGTTCGGTTTTGGAGTTATGTTTTGATAACTTTCATATTTAGTAGGACTGTTATACTGTCATATTTAATTTAAAAAAACTAGCTTGTGTCTTTGCAAACTTTACAAAACATAATTTTCTAGTAAAACTAACAAAGATACATGTCTCCAGGCATTATTACCCATTTTGCATGGGTTGTTTAGGAATTATGTTTAAATACATTTTTATTGCTTTTTTCGCATTATCTCAGGATTCTTAGATCATTACTTTCATATTGAGTAAAAAACTACTTTTTGTTTTTGCAAACTTTACAAACTCACATAAATACATTATTACAGGCATTTTTAGACATAACACGTTTGGTTTTGGAGTTATGTTTTGATAACTTTCATATTTAGTAGGACTGTTATACTGTCATATTGAATAAAAAAAAAGTAGTTTGTGTCTTTGATACATTTACAAAAGATCATTTTGTAGTAAAACTAACAAAGATACATGTCTCCAGGCATTATTACCCATTTTGCATGGGTTGTTTAGGAATTATGTTTAAATACATTTTTATTGCTTTTTTCGCATTATCTCAGTATTCTAAAATCCTTACTTTCATATTGAGGAAAAAACTACTTTTTGTTTTTGCAAACCTTACAAACTCACATAAATACATTATTATAGGCAATTTTGGACATGACACACGTTTGGTTCTGGAGTTATGTTTATATAACTTTCATATTTAGTATGACTGTTATACTGTCTTATTGAATAAAAACAACTAGCTTGTGTCTTTGCAATCTTTACAAAAGATACATTTTCTTGTAAAACTAACAAAGATACATGTCTCTAGGCATTATTACCCATTTTGCCTGGGTTGTTTAGAAGTTATGTTTAAATAAATTTTTATTGCTTTTTTCGCATTATCTCAGGATTCTAAGATCATTACTTTCATATTGAGTAAAAAACTACTTTTTGTTTTTGCAAACCTTACAAACTCACATTAATACATTATTACAGGCATTTTTAGACTTGACACATGTTTGGTTTTGGAGTTATGTTTATATGACTTTTATATTTAGTATGACTGTTATACTGTCATATTGAATTAAAAAAACTAGCTTGTGTCTTTGCAAACTTTACAAAAGTTCATTTTTCTAGTAAAACTAACAAAGATACATGTCTCCAGGCATCATTAGCCATTTTGCATGGGTTGTTTAGGAATTATGTTTAAATACATTTTTATTGCTTTTTTCGCATTATCTCAGGATTCTAGATCATTACTTTCATATTGAGTAAAAACACTACTTTTTGTTTTTGCAAACCTTACAAACTCACATAAATACATTATTACAGCCATTTTTAGACATAACACATGTTTGGTTTTGGAGTTATGTTTTGATAATTTTCATATTTAGTAGGACTGTTATACTGTCATATTTTAATTTAAAAAACTAGGTTGTGTCTTTGCAAACTGTACAAAATATTATTTTTCTAGTAAAACTAACAAAGATACATGTCTCCAGGCATTATTAGCAATTTTGCATGGGTTGTTTAGGAATTTTGTTTAAATACATTTTTATTGCTTTTTTCGCATTATCTCAGGATTCTAAAAGCCTTATTTTCATATTGAGGAAAAAACTACTTTTTGTTTTTGCAAACCTTACAAACTCACATAAATACATTATTACAGACATTTTTAGACATGACACATATTTGGTTTTGGAGTTATGTTTATACAACTTTTATATTTAGTATGACTGTTATACTGTCATATTGAATTAAAAAAACTAGCTTGTGTCTTTGCAAACTTTACAAAATATACATTTCCTAGTAAAACTAACAAAGATACATGTCTCCAGGCATTATTATCCATTTTGCATGGGTTGTTTAGGAATTATGTTTAAAGACATTTTTATTGCTTTTTTCGCATTATCTCAGGATTCTTAGATCATTACTTTCATATTGAGTAAAAAACTACTTTTTGTTTTTGCAAACCTTACAAACTCACATAAATACATTATTAAAGGCATTTTTAGACATGACACATGTTTGGTTTTGGAGTTATGTTTATATAACTTTTATCTTTAGTATGACTGTTATACTGTCATATTGAATAAAAAAAAACTGGCTTGTGTCTTTGCAAACTTTACAAAAGATCATTTTTCTAGTAAAACTAACAAAGATACATGTCACCAGGCATTATTACCCATTTTGCATGGGTTGTTTAGGAATTATGTTTAAAGACATTTTTATTGCTTTTTTCGCTTATCTCAGGATTCTTAGATCATTGCTTTCATGTTGAGTAAAAAACTACTTTTTGTTTTTGCAAACCTTACAAACTCACATAAATACATTATTTTAGGCAATTTTAGACATGACACACGTTTGGTTCTGGAATTATGTTTATATAACATTCATATTTAGTATGACTGGTATACTGTCTTATTGAATAAAAACAACTAGCTTGTGTCTTTGCAAACTTTAAAAAAGATACATTTTCTAGTAAAACTAACAAAGATACATGTCTCCAGGCATTATTACCCATTTTCCCTGGATTGTTTAGGAGTTATGTTTAAATACATTTTTATTGCTTTTTTCGCATTATCTCATGATTCTAAGATCATTACTTTCATATTGAGTAAAAAACTACTTTTTGTTTTTGCAAACCTTACAAACTCACATAAATACATTATTATAGGCAATTTTGGACATGACACACGTTTGGTTCTGGAGTTATGTTTATATAACTTTCATATTTAGTATGACTGTTATACTGTCTTATTGAATAAAAACAACTAGCTTGTGTCTTTGCAATCTTTACAAAAGATACATTTTCTTGTAAAACTAACAAAGATACATGTCTCTAGGCATTATTACCCATTTTGCCTGGGTTGTTTAGAAGTTATGTTTAAATAAATTTTTATTGCTTTTTTCGCATTATCTCAGGATTCTAAGATCATTACTTTCATATTGAGTAAAAAACTACTTTTTGTTTTTGCAAACCTTACAAACTCACATTAATACATTATTACAGGCATTTTTAGACTTGACACATGTTTGGTTTTGGAGTTATGTTTATATGACTTTTATATTTAGTATGACTGTTATACTGTCATATTGAATTAAAAAAACTAGCTTGTGTCTTTGCAAACTTTACAAAAGTTCATTTTTCTAGTAAAACTAACAAAGATACATGTCTCCAGGCATCATTAGCCATTTTGCATGGGTTGTTTAGGAATTATGTTTAAATACATTTTTATTGCTTTTTTCGCATTATCTCAGGATTCTAGATCATTACTTTCATATTGAGTAAAAACACTACTTTTTGTTTTTGCAAACCTTACAAACTCACATAAATACATTATTACAGCCATTTTTAGACATAACACATGTTTGGTTTTGGAGTTATGTTTTGATAATTTTCATATTTAGTAGGACTGTTATACTGTCATATTTTAATTTTAAAAAACTAGGTTGTGTCTTTGCAAACTTTACAAAATATACATTTCCTAGTAAAACTAACAAAGATACATGTCTCCAGGCATTATTACCCATTTTCCCTGGATTGTTTAGGAGTTATGTTTAAATACATTTTTATTGCTTTTTTCGCATTATCTCAGGATTTTAAGATCATTACTTTCATATTGAGTAAAACACTACTTTTTGTTTTTGCAAACCTTACAAACTCACATTAATACATTATTACAGGCATTTTTAGACATGACACATGTTATGTGGAGTTATGTTTATATAACTTTCATATTTAGTATGACTGTTATACTGTCATATTGAATAAAAAAAACTGGCTTGTGTCTTTGCAAACTTTACAAAAGATCATTTTTCTAGTAAAACTAACAAAGATACATGTCACCAGGCATTATTACCCATTTTGCATGGGTTGTTTAGGAATTATGTTTAAAGACATTTTTATTGCTTTTTTCGCTTATCTCAGGATTCTTAGATCATTGCTTTCATGTTGAGTAAAAAACTACTTTTTGTTTTTGCAAACCTTACAAACTCACATAAATACATTATTTTAGGCAATTTTAGACATGACACATGTTTGGTTTTGGAGTTATGTTTATATAACTTTTATCTTTAGTATGACTGTTATACTGTCATATTGAATAAAAAAAAACTGGCTTGTGTCTTTGCAAACTTTACAAAAGATCATTTTTCTAGTAAAACTAACAAAGATACATGTCACCAGGCATTATTACCCATTTTGCATGGGTTGTTTAGGAATTATGTTTAAAGACATTTGTATTGCTTTTTTCGCATTATCTCAGGATTATTAGATCATTGCTTTCATGTTGAGTAAAAAACTACTTTTTGTTTTTGCAAACCTTACAAACTCACATAAATACATTATTTTAGGCAATTTTAGACATGACACACGTTTGGTTCTGGAATTATGTTTATATAACCTTCATATTTAGTATGACTGGTATACTGTCTTATTGAATAAAAACAACTAGCTTGTGTCTTTGCAAACTTTAAAAAAGATACATTTTCTAGTAAAACTAACAACGATACATGTCTCCAGGCATTATTACCCATTTTCCCTGGATTGTTTAGGAGTTATGTTTAAATACATTTTTATTGCTTTTTTCGCATTATCTCATTATTCTAAGATCATTACTTTCATATTGAGTAAAAAACTACTTTTTGTTTTTGCAAACCTTACAACCTCACATTAATACATTATTACAGGCATTTTTAGACATGACACATGTTTGGTTTTGGAGTTATGTTTATATAACTTTTATCTTTAGTATGACTGTTATACTGTCATATTGAATAAAAAAAAACTGGCTTGTGTCTTTGCAAACTTTACAAAAGATCATTTTTCTAGTAAAACTAACAAAGATACATGTCACCAGGCATTATTACCCATTTTGCATGGGTTGTTTAGGAATTATGTTTAAAGACATTTTTATTGCTTTTTTCGCATTATCTCAGGATTCTTAGATCATTGCTTTCATGTTGAGTAAAAAACTACTTTTTGTTTTTGCAAACCTTACAAACTCACATAAATACATTATTTTAGGCAATTTTAGACATGACACACGTTTGGTTCTGGAATTATGTTTATATAACCTTCATATTTAGTATGACTGGTATACTGTCTTATTGAATAAAAACAACTAGCTTGTGTCTTTGCAAACTTTAAAAAAGATACATTTTCTAGTAAAACTAACAAAGATACATGTCTCCAGGCATTATTACCCATTTTCCCTGGATTGTTTAGGAGTTATGTTTAAATACATTTTTATTGCTTTTTTTCGCATTATCTCAGGATTCTAAGATCATTACTTTCATATTGAGTAAAAAACTACTTTTTGTTTTTGCAAACCTTACAAACTCACATTACTACATTATTACAGGCATTTTTAGACATGACACATGTTTGGTTTTGGAGTTATGTTTATATGACTTTTATATTTAGTATGACTGTTATACTGTCATATTGAATTAAAAAAAACTAGCTTGTGTCTTTGCAAACTTTACAAAAGATCATTTTTCTAGTAAAACTAACAAAGATACATGTCTCCAGGCATCATTAGCCATTTTGCATGGGTTGTTTAGGAATTATGTTTAAATACATTTTTATTGCTTTTTTCGCATTATCTCAGGATTCTTAGATCATTACTTTCATATTGAGTAAAAAACTACTTTTTGTTTTTGCAAACCTTACAAACTCACATAAATACATTATTATAGGCAATTTTAGACATGACACACGTTTGGTTCTGGAGTTATGTTTATATAACTTTCATATTTAGTATGACTGTTATACTGTCATATTGAATAAAAAAAAACTGGCTTGTGTCTTTGCAAACTTTACAAAAGATCATTTTTCCAGTAAAACTAAAAAAGATACATGTTTCCAGGCATTATTAGCCATTTTGCATATGTTGTTTAGGAGTAATGTTTAAATACATTTTTATTGCTTTTTTCGCATTATCTCAGGATTTTAAGAACATTACAGTCATATTGAGTAAAAAAACTACTTTTTGTGTTTGCAAGATTTAAAAAAGCATGTGTTTCGAGTAAAACGGCCAAGGATGCATTATTTCAGGCATTATTAGCCATTGTTCATGTGTGGTTTGAGTTATGGTTAAATAACTGTCATATACTGTCAGTTATGACATAGTAAGTAAAACCTAATTTATGTATTTGCAAACCTTACAAAATCATTTAAATCTAGTAAAACTCACATGGATTCAATATTACAGACATTTTTAGACATTTTGCATGTTTGGTTTAGGAATTATGTTGGAATCATTTTTATTAATTTGTTCGTATTATCTCAGAATTTTAGAACATTACTGTCATATTGAGTAAAAAAATAATTTTTGTGTTTGCAAGCCTTAAAAAAGCATATGTTTCGAGTAAAACTTACAAGAATGCATTATTTCAGGCATTGTTAGTCATTTTTCATGTGTAGTTTAAGAGTTATGTTTAAATAACTGTCATATTGAGTGTGGCAGTTAAACTGTCATATTGAGTAAAAAAAACTAACCTGTCTTTGCAAACCTTACAAAAGAAAATGTTTCTAGTAACACTCACAAAGATAAATTTTTTCACGCATTATTAGACATGTTTCATGTGTGGTTAGGAGTTATAAATAAATAATTGTCATATTGAGTGTTACAGTTTTAATGTCATGTGTAAAATCTAATTTTTGTATTTGCAAACCTTACAAAAATAATTGATTCTAGTAAAACTTATATAGATTCAATATTACAGGCATTTTTAGACATTTTACATGTTTGGTTTAAAATTTGTGTTTGAATACATTTGTATTGCTTTTTTCGCATTATCTCAGGATTCTAAGAACATTACTTTCATATTGAGTAAAAAACTACTTTTTGTTTTTGCAAACCTTACAAACTCACATAAATACATTATTACAGGCATTTTTAGACATGACACATGTTTGGTTTTGGAGTTATGTTTATAAAACTTTCATATTTAGTATGACTGTTATACTGTCATATTGAATTAAAAAAACTAGCTTGTGTCTTTGATATCTTTACAAAAGATCATTTTTTTAAACTAACAACGTTACATGTCTCCCTAGGCATTATTAGCCATTTTGCATGTGTTGTTTAGGAGTTAGGTTTAAATACATTTTTATTGCTTTTTTCCCATTATCTCAGGGTTCTAAGAACTTTAAAGTCAAGTAAAAAACTACTTTTTGTGTTTGCAAAATGTAAAACTCAGTAAAACTCCCAATGATTCATTATTTCAGGCATTATTAGCCATTTTTTTGTGTGGTTTATGAGTTATGTTTAAATAACTGTCATATTGAGTGTGATTTTGTCATTGTGAGTAAAACCTAATTTTTGTATTTGCAAACCTTACAAAAACAACCGATTCTAGGAAAACTCACATTGATACAATATTACAGGCATGTTTAGACATATTGCATGTTTGGTTTTGGAGTTATATTTATATAACCTGCTTTCTGAGCCGCCACCTTTGTGGTTTGCGTGTCCCACTGATCCAGGAACTATGTTGTCCGGGGGCTTCTATGGTCTCCCAAGACAAACAGGTCCTAGGTGAGGGATCAGACAAAGAGCAGCTCAAAGACCTTTATTAAAAGTACAATTGAGGACCTAGATTTTTTCTCGCCCGGACGCAGGTCACCGTGGCTCCCCTGTGGAGCCAGGCCCAGAGGTGTGGCACGATGGCGATTGACGGGCCTGTCCCCATGGGGCCCAGCCGTGCTCAGCTCGAAGAGGCAACGTGGATCCCCCCTCCAGGGCTCACCACTCATGGGCTGGGTCATAGAGGGTGCAGTGTGAGCTGGGCGGCAGCCGAAGGCAGGGCACTTGGTGGTCCGATTATCGGCTACATAAGCTCGCTCTTGGGACGTGGAACGTCACCTCGCTGGGAGGGAAGGAGCCTGAGCTGGTGCTTGAGGTGGAGACGTTCCCGGCTAGATATAGTTGGACTCACAGCAAGGGCTCTGGAACCTGTTCTCTCAGAGGGGCTGGACTGAGCTGAACTTTCATTACTTGCAACGCCAGAGTGGAAGAGATTCCACACTGGCGTTGCAACTAATGAGAGGCTGGGGTGGCAATTCTTGTTGCCCCCCGGCTCAAAGCCTGCACGTTGGACTTTAAACCCAATAGACGAGATGGTAGCTTCCTTCAGCCTTCGGGTTGGGTGACGGGTCCTGACTGTTGTTTGTGTTTACACACCAACAGCAGCTCAGAGTACCAACTCTTTTTGGATTCCCTTGAGGGAGTACTGGAGAGTGCTCCCTCGGGTGATTCCCTTGTTCTGCTGGTGGACTTCAACGCTATGTTGGCAACGACAGTGAAACCTGGAGAGTCGTGATTGGGAAAAATGGCCACCCGGATCTGAACCCAAGTGGTGCTTTGTTATTGGACTTTTGTGCTTGTCACGGATTGTCCATAACAAACACAATGTTCAAACATAAGGGTGTCCATATGTGCACTTGGCACAAGGACACCCTCGGCCGCATGATTGACTTTGTAGTTGTGTCATGGGATTTGCGGCCTCATGTTTTGGACACTCGGTGAAGAGAGGGGCAGAGCTTTCTACCAACCACCACCTGGTGGTGAGCTGGCTCCGATGGTAGGGGGGGATGCCGGTCAGACCTGGCAGGCCCAAACGCATTGTAAGGGTCTGCTGGGAACACCTAACAGAGTCTCCTGAAGAACTTTGAACATGTCCGGAAGAACTTTGAACATGTCACGAGGGAGGTGCTGGACATTGAGTCTGAGTGGACCATGTTCCGTTCCTTTCTTGTTGAGCCAGCTGATTGAAGCTGTGGCCGCAAGGTGTTTGGTGCCTGTCGTGGCGGTAATCCACCAGCAGTGAGGGATGCTGTCAAGCTGAAGAAAGAGCCACCGGGTCCTTTTGGCTCATGGGACTCCAGAGGCAGTGGGCATAGCGACAGGCCAAGTGAGACCTCCTCAGTCCCACCAACACGTCTTCCTATGAGGAAACAGTGCCTGGGAAGTCTGTGGTGGGCTCTCCTATTTCTGGGGCTGAGGTTGCCAAGGTAGTTAAAAAGCTCCTTGGTGGCAAGGCCCCAGGGGTATGAGCTCCGTCCGGAGTTCCTTAAGGCTCTGGATGCTGTGGGGCAGTCTTGGTTGACAAGACTCTGCAACATTGCGTCTACATCGGGGGCGGTACCTCTGGATTGGCAGACCGGGGTGGTGGTTCCTCTCTTTAAGAAGGGGAACCGGAGGGTGTGTTCCAACTATCGTAGATCACACTCCTCAGCCTTCCCGGTAAGGTCTATTCATGTGTAATAGAGAGGAGGAACCTCGGATCCAGGACGAACAGTGTGGTTTTCGTCCTGGTCGTGGAACGGTAGACCAGCTCTATACTCTCGGCAGGGTCCTTGAGTGTGCATGGGAGTTTGCCCAACCAGTCTACATAAGTTTTGTGGACTTGGAGAAGACATTCGACCTTGGCCCCCGGTAAATCCTGTGGGGAGTGCTCAGAGAGTATGGAGTATCGGCATGTCTGATTGTGGTGGGTGTCTCCCTGTATGATCAGTGTCAGAGTTTGGTCCGCATTGCCGGCAGTATGTCGGACCCCTTTCCAGTGCGGGTTGGACTCCGCCAAGGCTGCCCTTTGTCACCGATTCTGTTCATAACTTTAATGGACAGAATATCTAGGCGCAGTCATGGCTTTGAGGATCCCCTCAACGCCATGACTGCGCCTGGTTTGGTGGCTGCAGGATTAGGTCTCTGCTTTTTGCAGATGATGTGGTCCTGATGGCTTCAACTGGCCAAGATCTTCAGCTTTCATTGGATCGGTTCGCAGTGAAGCGACTGGGATGAGAATCAGCACCTCCAAGTCTGAGTCCATGGTTCTCGCCCGGGAAAGGGTGGAGTGCCATCTCGAGGTTGGGAAAGAGATCTTGCCCCAAGTGAAGGAGTTCAAGTACCTAGGAGTCTTGTTCACGAGTGAGGATAGAGTGGATTGTGAGATCTACAGGCTGATCGGTGCGGCGTCTTCATTAATGAGGACGCTATATCGATCCGTTGTGGTGAAGAAGGAGCTGAGCCAGAAGGAAAAGCTTTCAATTTACCGGTCGATCAACGTTCCCATCCTCACCTATGGTCATGAGCTTTGGGTTATGTCCGAAAGGACAAGGTCACGGGTACAAGCGGCCGAAATGAGTTTCCTCCGCCGGGTGGTGGGTCTCTCCCTTAGAGATAGGGTGAGAAGCTCTGTCATCTGGGAGGAACTCAGTGTAAAGCCGCTGCTCCTCCACATTGAGAGGAGCCAGATGAGGTGGTCAGGATGCCACCCGAACGCCTCCCTAGGTCCGAACGGCAGGAGGCCATGGGGAAGACCTAGGATACATTGGAAAGACTATGGCCTGGGAACGCCTCGGGGTCCCCCGAGAAGAGCTGGACGAAGTGGCTGGGGAGAGGGAAGTCTGGGCTCTCTGCTTAGGCTGCTGCCCCCGCAACCCGACCTCGGATAAGCGGAAGAAAATGGATGGATTTAGTATGACAGTTATACTGTCATATTGAGTGTGACAGTATACTGTCATAAAACCCAATTTTTGTATTTGCAAACCTGATTCTAGTAAAACTCACATCTATACAATATTACAGCCAATTTTGGACATAATGCACGTTTGGTTTTGGAGTTATGTTCATATAACTTTAATATATAGTATGACATCTATACTGTTATGAGTAAAAAAACTAACTTGTGTCCGTCATAAAACTCAATTTTTGTATTTGCAAACCTTACAAAAACAAAAGATTTTAGTAAAACTCACATGGATTCAATATTACAGGCATGTTTAGACATCTTGCATGTTTGGTTTTGGAGTTATGTTTATATAACCTGCTTTCTGAGACGCCACCTTTGTGGTTTGCGTGTCCCACTGATCCTAGGAGCTATGTTGTCCGGGGGCTTCTATTCCCCCTGATAGGGTCCCCCAAGACAAACAGGTCCTAGGTGAGGAATCAGACAAAGAGCAGCTCAAAGACCTTTATGAAAAGTACAAATCGAGGACCTAGATATTTTCTCGCCCGGACGCGGGTCACCGTGGCTCCCCTGTGGAGCCAGGCCCAGAGGTGGGGCACGATGGCGAGCGACTGGTGCCCATGGGGCCCAGCTCGAAGAGGCAACGTGGGTCCCCCCTGCAATAGGCTCACCACTCATGGGCTGGGTCATAGAGGTCGGGTGCAGTGTTAGCTGGGCGGAAGCCGAAGGCAGGGCACTTGGCGGTCCGATAATCGGCTACATAAGCTCGCTCTTGGGACGTGGAACATCACCTCGCGAGGTGGAGAAGTTCCCGGCTAGATAAAGCTGGACTCACTTCGACGCACAGCAAGGGCTCTGGAACCTGTTCTCTCAAGAGGGGTTGGACTCTCTTCCACTCTGGCGTTGCAAGTAATGAGAGGCTGGGTTGGCAATTCTTGTTGCCCCCCGGCTCAAAGCCTGCACGTTGGACTTAATCCAGAAGACGAGATGGTAGCTTCCCTCCGCTTTCGGGTTGGGTGACGGGTCCTGACTGTTGTTGGTGTTTACGCACCAAACAGCAGCTCAGAGTACCCACTCTTTTTGGATTCCCTTGAGAGTGCTCCCTCTGGTGATTCCCTTGTTCTGCTGGGGGTCTTCAACGCTCATGTTGGCAACGACTTTGAAACCTGTAGAGTCGTGATTGGGAAAAATGGCCACCCGGATCTGAACCCAAGTGGTGCTTTGTTATTGAGCTTTTGTGCTCGTCACGGATTGTCCATAACAAACACAATGTTCAAACATAAGGGTGTCCATATGTGCACTTGGCACCAGGACACCCTCGGCCGCAGTTCCATTATTGACTTTGTAGTTGTGTCATGGGATTTGCGGCCTCATGTTTTGGACACTCGGGTGAAGAGAGGGGCGAGCTTTCTACCGATCACCACCTGGTGAGCTGGCTCCGATGGTGGGGTAGGATCCCGGACAGACCTGCTAGGCCCAAAAGCATTGTGAGAGTCTTTTGGGAATGCCTAGCAGAGTCTCCTGTCAGAGAGAGTTTATTTTTCCACCTCCGGAGGAACTTTGAACATGTCACAAAGGAGGTGCTGGACATTGAGTATGAATGGATCATGTTCCGTGCCTCTCTTGTCAAGCCAGCTGATTGGAGCTGTGGCCGCAAGGTGTTTGGTGCCTGTCGTGGCGGTAATCCTAGAACCCGCTGGTGGCCACCAGCAGTGCGGGATGCCGTCAAGCTGAAGAAAGAGCTTATCTGGTCCTTTTGGCTCATGGGACTCCAGACGCAGCGGCATACCGACAGGCCAAGCAGTGCCTGGGGAATCTGTGGTGGGCTCTCCTATTTCTGGGGCTGAGGTTGCCAAGGTAGTTTTAAAAGCTCCTCGGTGGCAAGGCCCCGGGGGTGGATGAGCTCCTTCCGGAGTTCCTTAAGGCTCTGGATGCTGTGGGGCTGTTTTAGTTGACAAGACTCTGCAACATCGCGTGGACATCAGGGGCGGTACCTCTGGATTGGCAGACCGGGGTGGTGGTTCCTCTCTTTAAGAAGGGGAACCGGAGGGTGTGTTCCAACTATCGTAGATCACACTCCTCAGCCTTCCCGGTAAGGTCTATTCATGTGTACTGGAGAGGAGGAACCTCGGATCCAGGACGAACAGTGTGGTTTTCGTCCTGGTCGTGGAACGGTAGACCAGCTCTATACTCTCGGCAGGGTCCTTGAGTGTGCATGGGAGTTTGTCCAACCAGTCTACATGTGCTTTGTGGACTTGGAGAAGACATTCGACCGTGGCCACCCCGGGAAGTCCTGTGGGGAGTGCTCAGAGAGTATGGGGTATCGGCATGTCTGATTGTGGCGGGTCGCTCCCTGTATGATCAGTGTCAGAGCTTGGTCCGCATTGCCAGCAGTAAGTTGGCTGCCCTTTGTCACCAAATGTGTTCATAAATTTTATGGACAGAATTTCTAGGCGCAGTCATGGCGTTGAGGGGATCCGGTTTGGTGGCTGCAGGATTAGGTCTCTCCTTTTTGCAGATGATGTGATCCTTATGGCTTTAACTGGCCAGGATCTGCAGCTCTCATTGGATTGGTTCGCAGCCGAGTGTGAAGCGACTGGGATGAGAATCAGCACCTCCAAGTCCGAGGTTCTCGCCCGGGAAAGGGTGGAGTGCCATCTCGAGGTTGGGCAGGAGATCTTGCCCCAAGTGGATGAGTTCAAGTACCTGGAGTCTTGTTCATGAGTGAGGGAAGAGTGGATCGTGAGATGCACAGGCTGATCGGTGCGGCGTCTTCAGTAATGAGGACGCTATATCGATTTGTTGTGGTAAGAAGGAGCTGCGCCAGAAGGAAAAGCTCTCAATTTTCCGGTCAATCTACGTTCCCATCCTCACCTATGGTCATGAGCTTTGGGTTATGACCGAAAGGACAAGATCACGGGTACAAGCGGCCGAAATGAGTTTTCTCCGCTGGGTGGCGGGTCTCTCCCTTACTGAAAGAATTTTCACCGTTTAATTACAGTAACCTACTGGCAGCTAATGGTTCCAGTATAAAACTGTTTTTCTACAGCACACATACTGTGATTTATCACTACAGTTTATTACTGTAAAAAGTATCACAGTACTGTGCTGTATCAAATATACGCTTCACAGCATAATACTGTCATCTGTTTAGCGGCATTACACTGTTATTTTAGTGTATCTACTGTAATATCCATTAACTGTTAATTACAGTAAAATAATTGTAAGCACTATAGACTGAGCTTTACAGTATAATGCCACTAGAAGTTAATGAGTTGAACTTTTAATTTTTCAAAATCAAAACGCCTGCAATCTGCTGGCATAAAAATGACTGGAGAAATGGCCTTGCAAGATTATGTTTTTATTAACCAATTATTTTAAAGTGCATCAAATACATTCAATGTACATTTAGTGCATTCTTCTTATTTTCAGTAAAGCATTTTAACATTTATAACATGTCCACTTAATTTCTAACTGGAGACAAAACACTGAACACGAGTCCAGTGTTTAGTTGTCGGCTACATAAAGCCCCACTCAAAGTCTGTGAGATGTTTTATAAGGGTGGCTACGTGAGGATTTACAGTTGCTGCCTTTTTCTGGACCAGCTTCCCGGTCTTCTTGGACAGCACCTTTCCCTGGCTAGCCTTTGTTCCCCTCTCAGGGTTAACGCCAATGAATCGCCTAAAAAAGAGAGAAAGCATATTAGATATTCTGTTGTGATAGAAGATTACTTGCAGTCGATACAGAACCCCCCTCACATTTTTATTTAGGAATATGCACTGCACAAATATTAATATCAATTTTAGGATATATTTGAGCCTATACCATAACCACAGCTGTAGATGAGTGAATGCTCTAAAACCCATTAAGACAAATTCAGAGAGGAAGACAATGCTAAAGCCTCCCCAATCCCTCTCTCTATTTATGTTTTCTCTCCATCTACGGGACCGTGTATTTACGCTGATGTTTCCTGCTTTCACCCATTTAACATATCGTTACCTGCTCATTACCTATCTTCTCTGCATCCTGGGGTCACACTGGTGCTTCTTGCCTTTACCCATTCAACATATATTTACCTGCACATTACCTACCTTCTCTGTATCCTGGAGTCAAGCTGGTGTTTCCTGCCTTTACTCATTCAACATATCTTTACCTGCACATTACCTACCTTCTCTGTATCCTGGCGTCTAGCTGGTGTTTCCTGCCTTCACCCATTCAACATATCTTTACCTGCACATTACCTACCTTCCCTGCATCCTTGGGTCACACTGGTGCTTCTTTCTTTCACCATACAACATATCTTCACCTGCACATACCTACCTTGTCTGCATGGCCTCGACCACACCTGCGCTTCCTTCTTTCACCCATTCAACATACCTTCACCCGCACATTACCTACCTTCCCTGCATAGTGGGGTCACACTGGTGCTTCCTGCCTTTACCCATTCAACATATCTTCACCCGCACATTACCTACTTGCTCTGCATTCTCGGGTCAAGCTGGTGCTTCCTGCCATCATCCAGTCAACATATCTTTACCTGCAAATTACCTACTTTTTCTGCATCCTGGGGTCAAACAGGTGCTTCCTTCTTTGACCCAGTCAACATATCTTTACCTGCACATTACCTACCTTCTCTGTATCCTAGAGTCAAACTGGTGCTTCGGTCCCTAATAAGAAGGTCCACAAAGGAACAGAAGAGTCATTGATTTAAGGCACAAAATTGGGGAAAGGACAAGTCAAATTCCTGAACAGAGGTGAGAAATATAAAATAAAATATCCTAACAGTATTTTAACAGTATCAAGAGGATTTACCTTTGAACAAATTCCAATGTCCGAGGACCTTCCTCTTGGTATTCCAAGTTGAACACATAGTAGGTGGCAAGAAGGGCAGCAAGCCCTGAGATTAAGCTAGGTTGGACGCCTTTGCAGATGACATCACCTTCCATGCTGATCATCCAACGTTTTATTGTGACTTTGTCACCAGCAACTGGTACAGTCAAGAAATGCAGTTTATGTTCCTAAACAGTATCCAATATGGGTAGCATTTTAAAAGTATTTGGAATGGCCACCTCACTCGCTCTCTCTTTACTCTGTTTACATCTAGTCTCCTAAGGCAGTGGTTCTCAAATGGGGGTACGCGTACTCCTGGGGGTACTTGAAGGTATGCCAAGGGGTACGTGAGATTTTTTTTTAATATTCTAAAAATAGCAACAATTCAAAAATCCTTTATAAATATATTTATTGAATAATACTTCGACAAAATATGAATGTAAGTTCATATACTGAACAACTAATCAAGTAGGCTATTCCATTCATTACCATAAAGCCAGAGTTTCCCCCATGCCATGATGGTTTGACCCTACCTGGCGGTGCCACACGGCACCAACTGTCAATCAACTATCCATGTAGAAAACAATGGAGGCTTGGTTAAAGCGTAGTGGACATGTTCCATAAATATTGATGTTAAAGATTTCTTTTTTTTTGAAGAAATGTTGAGAATGAAGTTCATGAATCCAGATGGATCTCTATTGCAATCCCCAAAGAGGGCACTTTAAGTTGATTACTTCTATGTGTAAAAATCTTTATTTATAATTGAATCACTTGTTTATTTTTCAACAAGTTTTTAGTTTTTTTTATATCTTTTTTTCCAAATAGTTCAAGAAAGACCACAACAAATGAGCAATATTTTTCACTGTTATACAATTTAATAAATCAGAAACTGATGACATAGTGCTGTTTTTTACTTCTTTATCCCTTCTTTTCAACCAAAAATGCTTTGCTCTGATTAGGGGGTACTTGAATTAAAAAAATGTTCACAGGGGTACATCACTGAAAAAAGGTTGAGAACCACTGTCCTAAGGCAGTGGTTCTCAACCTTTTTTCAGTGCTGTGAACATTTTTTTAATGCAAGTAGACCTCCATGTCTTTATAACAGGAATATCCTGAATTCTCAAGTTGCATATCACAATAGTCATCATCAGTGTTAATAACACAAGAGCTGCTTGGATTTGCTGTTGAGCAAGTCAAACTTCGTTCAGTGTAGCCGTAGTGCTTCCTTGACACGTGCGATGTGAAAGTAGACTTAACTGTAAATCTTATTTCACATTGACTGAAGGGGCACGTAACTGTCGGTAATATGACTTTTCAAATGCAGGAAAAGGGCCCGTATATCATCGCACTTCGCGCTACATGAGACAATATTACAAGGTAAACCTTCTGCGCTATACATATCAGTCCTACTCTTGCCATATTTATGACGACGGCTGTGAGTTTTGAAGGCTGAGAAGTTGGAAAAAACTCTTGTGCATTTAGGGAAAGCACACTTAAACGATGCATTAGGCATACAACTATGACTTCGCATGTGTCTAACATACGCAAATACATTGCTGCAAGTCGTAGCACATATGTTGCAAGTTATCATCTTTTATGATGACTATGACAAAAAAGAAGAAAACTTAGCTAGCTAGCATGCGGCGGTACATGCGCGTGGTCAACGATAGTGTCTGTGATGCTGACTGTGACGCTATGTCATTTCGGACTTTATAAATATATATATAAAGTAATTCAAACAGAAAATGACACATCAAGGTACAAGTGACTCTTACCTTGTTATCAAAAACACACAATGCAGTAGGATGGAAATTAGCCAGGTGAAATGAAGCTCGGTTGGACGAATTGTGGGCGGACCCAAGAAACAAGTCTGAAAAATACTGAATTACACTGTAGGTTTTACAGTAACTTACTGCTGGTCGATATTTTTTGAAAAATGCAACAAAATTTACAGTACTTAACTGCATTTAAGAAGAACATGATAGGTTGATTGGCAACACTAAATTGGCCCTAGTGTGTGAATGTGAGTGTGAATGTTGTCTGTCTATCTGTGTTGGCCCTGCGATGAGGTGGCGACTTGTCCAGGGTGTACCCCGCCTTCCGCCTGATTGTAGCTGAGATAGGCTCCAGCGCCCCCCGCGACCCCGAAGGGAATAAGCGGTAGAAAATGGATGGATGGATGGAGTATATAACTGTAATTTTATTTTTTATTTTTACAGTAATTTTTTACAGTGAAGGTCATGGGTGTCAAACTCTGGCCCGTGGGCCAAATTTGGCCCAACGTGTAATTTGACTTGGCCCTTGAGGCAATATCAAATTAACACTAAAGCTGGACCGTCGATTATACATTGCAGCAGTGCCGCGGTAACACCGCATTCACCGCTACTTCTAATACTTGCCAACCCTCCCGGGAGTGAAGCCAGCACTCCTCCCGAATTTTTTTTTTTTTTTTTTTCAGCTAGTCAAACGAGTGCCGGCCCAGTTTCATGTCAGTGCAGCTTCTGCACCCACACACACAATTGAATGCAACGCATACTTCATCAACAGCGATACAGGTTACACTGACGGTAGCCAAATAAAAAACTTTAACACTTTTAGAAATATACGCCACACTGTGAATCCACACCAAACAAGAATGACAAACACATTTCGGGAGAACATCCACACCGTAACACAACATAAACACAACAGAACAAATACCCGGAACCCTTTGTAGCACTAAATCTTCCGGGACGCTACAAGGTGTGTGTGTGTGTGGGGGGCGGGGGTTTGGTGGTAGCGGGGGTGTATTTTGTAGCGTCCCGAAAGAGTTAGTGCTGCAAAAGATTCTGGGTATTTGTTCTTTTGTGTTTATGTTATGTTACGGTGCGGATGTTCTCCCGAAAAGTGTTTTTTATTTTTGTTTGGTGTGGGTTCACAGTGTGGCGTATATTTCTAACAGTGTTAAAGTTTTTTATACTGGCACCCTCAGTGTAACCTGTATCGCTGTTGATGAAGTATGCGTTGCATTCATTTGTGTAAGCTTGCTGAAGCTGCACATTTCTTGTGACTGGGTGTGAATGATGTTAGAATTGGGTGTACAAGATATGACTGTTGAACACCTTCGTTCGATAATGAAAGTTACCTCAGCTCAAAGCCTGAGCCCCGACATTAAAGAACTAGCATCTAAAAAAATATGCCAGGTATCTGGCTTGGGCACATCAAATTAGATCAGTGTGTTGCAAACTGAGCAGTTTAAAGTCCTGAATGGTTGTTTTATTCATTGTTATTTTATTTTCAAATTTATTATCCTGTGGAAAAAGTTAATGTTGATATTTACCTCAGAAGGCTGCAAATAGAAAAGAGGCATTCAATTTTTATTTAAATTGTATTTGATATGCAATTGATATTTTTTAATTATTATTATTATTATTTGAAACTCCATTTTGCATGTCACTATAAAATTATATAAGCCTTGCTTGTTCAATATTCAATGCAAAACTTGTTTGGGTCGCTATTAAAAGGTTAATTTGTTCAACCTTGGCCCGCGGCTTTGTTCAGTTTTAAACTTTGGCCCACTCTGTATTTGAGCTTGACACCCCTGGTGAAGGTGAAGCTCTGTCATCCTGGAGGCCACGGGGAAGACCCAGGACACATTGGGAACACTATGTCTCCCGGCTGGCCTGGGAACGCCTCGGGATCCCCTGAGAAAAGGTCCTAGGTGAGGGATCAGACAAAGAGCAGCTCAAAGACCTTTATGAAAAGTACAAATCGAGGACCTAGATTTTTTCTCGCCCAGGCGCAGGTCACCGTGGCTCCCCTGTGGAGCCAGGCGCAGAGGTGGGGCACGATGGCGAGCGACTGGTGGCCGGGCCTGTCTCCATGGGGCCCTGCCGGACTCAGCTCGAAGAGGCAACGTGGGTCAACCCTCCAATGGGCTCACCACTCATGGGCCCATTGAGGTCATAGAGGTCGGATGCAGTGTGAACTGGGCGGCAGCCGAAGGCAGGGCACTTGGCGGTCCGATTATTGGCTACATAAGCTCGCTCTTGGGACGTGGAACGTCACCTCGCTGGGAGGGAAAGAGCCTGAGCTGGTGCGCTAGGTGAAGAAGTTCCGGCTAGATATAGTTGGACTCACTTCGACGCACAGCAAGGGCTCTGGAACCTGTTCTCTCAAGAGGGGCTGGACTCTCTTCCACTCTGGCGTTGCAAGCAATGAGAGGCTGGGGTGGCAATTGTTGTTGCTCAAAGCCTGCACGTTGGACTTTAACCCAGTAGACGAGATGGTAGCTTCCCTTCGCCTTCGGGTTGGGTGACGGGTCCTGACTGTTGTTTGTGTTTACACACCAAACAGCAGCTCAGAGTACCCACTCTTTTTGGATTCCCTTGAGGGAGTACTGGAGAGTGCTCCCTCGGGTGATTCCCCTGTTCTGTTGGGGGACTTCAATGCTCATGTTGGCAAGGACAGTGAAACCTGGAGAGTCGTGATTGGGAAAAATGGCCACCCGGATCTGAACCCAAGTGGTGCTTTGTTATTGGACTTTTGTGCTCGTCACGGATTGTCCATAACAAACACAATGTTCAAACATAAGGAAGAACTTTGAACATGTCACGAGGGAGGTGCTGGACATTGAGTCTGAGTGGACCATGTTCCGTGCCTCACTTGTCGAGCCTGCTGATTGGAGCTGTGGCCGCAAGGTGTTTGGTGCCTGTCGTGGCGGTAATCTTAGAACTCGCTGGTGGCCACCAGCAGTGAGGGATGCCGTCAAGCTGAAGAACGAGCCTATCGGGTCCTTTTGGCTCATGGGACTCCAGAGGCAGCGGGCATACCGACAGGCCAAGCAGTGCCTGGGGAATCTGTGGTGGACTCTCCTATTTCTGGGGCTTAGGTTGCCTAGGTAGTTAAAAAGCTCCTCTGTGGCAAGGCCCCGGTGGTGGATGAGTTCCTTAAGGCTCTGGATACTGTGGGGCTGTCTTGGTTGACAAGACTCTGCAACATCGCGTGAACATTGGGGGCGGTACCTCTGGATTGGCAGACCGGGGTGGTGGTTCCTCTCTTTAAGAAGGGGAACCGGAGGGTGTGTTCCAACTATCGTGAAACACACTCCTCAGCCTTCCCGGTAAGGTCTATTCATGTGTACTGGAGAGGAGGAAACTCGGATCCAGGACGAAGAGTGTGGTTTTCGCCCTGGTCGTGGAACAGTAGACCAGGTCTATACTCTCGGCAGGGTCCTTGAGTGTGAAGCGACTGGGATGAGAATCAGCACCTCCAAGTCCAAGTCCATGGTTCTCGCGCAGGAAAGGGTCGAGTGCCATCTCCAGGTTGGGGAGGAGATCTTGCCCCAAGTGGAGGAGTTCAAGTACCTAGGAGTCTTGTTCACGAGTGAGGATAGAGTGGATCGAGAGATCCACAGGCGGATTGGTGCGGCGTCTTCTGTATTGAGGACGCTATATCGATCCGTTGTGGTGAAGAAGGAGCTGAGCCCGAAGGAAAAGCTCTCAATTTACCGTCGATCTACGTTCCTAGCTTTGGGTTATGACCGAAAGGACAAGCGGCCGAAATGCGTTTCCTCTGCCGGGTGGTGGGTCTCTCCCTTAGAGACAGGGTGAGAAGCTCTGTCATCCGGGAGGAACTCAAAGTAAAGCCGCTGCTCCTCCACATTGACAGGAGCCATGAGGTGGTTCGGGCATCTGCTCAGGATGCCACCCGAACGCCTCTAGGGAGGTGTGGCAGGAGGCCACGGGGAAGACCTAGGACACATTGGAAAGACTATGTCCCCGGCTGGCCTGGGAACGCCTCGGAAGTGGCTGGGGAGAGGGAAGTCTGGGATTTTCTGCTCAGGCTGCTGCCCCCGCAACCCGACCTCGGATAAGCGGAATAAAATGGATGGATTTAGAATGACAGTTATACTGTCAGATTGAGTACAAAAACTAACTAAACCTTACACAATATAATGTTTCTAGTAAAACTCACAAAGATACATATCTCCAGGCATTATTAGCCATTTTGCATGTGTGGTTTAGGAGTTATGTTTAAATAAATAACTGTCAGATTGAGTGTGACAGTAAACTGTCATAGTGAGTAAAACCCTTATTTTGTATTTGCAAACCTTACAAAAACAACTAAATCTAGTTAAACTCACACAGATACAATATTACAGGCATTTTTAGACATAATGCATGTTTGGTTTTAGAGTAATGTTTATATAACTTTCATGTTTAGTATGACAGCTGTACTGTCATATTGAATAACAAAAACAACTAACTTGTGTCTTTGCAAACCTTACAAAATACCATTTTTCTAGTAAAACTAACTAGATACATGCTCCAGGCATTATTAGCCATTTTGCATGTGTTGTTTGAGTTATGTTTAAATAACTGTCATATTGAGTGTGACAGTATACTGTCATAAAACCCAATTTTTGTATTTGCAACCCTGATTCTAGTAAAACTCACATATATACAATATTACAGGCAGTTTTGGACATAATGCATGTTTGGTTTTGGAGTTATGTTTATATAACTTTTATATATAGTATGACAGCTAAACTGTTATATTGAGTAAAAAAACTAACTTGTGTTTGTCATGAAACCCAATTTTTGTATTAGCAAACCATACAACTGATTCAAATAAAACTCACATGGATTCAATATTACAGGCATTTTCAGACATTTTGAATGTTTGGTTTAAGAATTATGTTGTAATACATTTGTATTGCTTTTTTCACATTATCTCAGGATTTTTAGAACATTACTGTCATACTGAGTAAAAAAATATTTTTTGTGTTTGCAAGCCCTAAAAAAAGCATATGTTTCCAGTAAAACTCCCAAAGATGCATTATTTCAGGCATTATTAGCCATTTTTCAGGTGTGGTTTAGGAGTTTTGTTTAAATAACTGTTACATTTGGCGTTATACTGTCATATTGAGTTAAAAAAAAACTAACTTGTGTCTTTGCAAACCTTACAAAAGAAAATGTTTCTAGCAACACTCACAAAAATATTTTTTTTCACGCTATTAGACATGTTTCATGTGTATTTAGGAGTTATAATTAAATAACTTTCATATTGAGTGTTAAAGTTATAATGTCATTATGTATAAAACCTAATTTTTGTATTTGCAACCTTACAAAAACAATTGATTGTAGTAAAACTTACATAGATTCAATATTACAGGCATTTTTAGACAATTTACATGTTTGGTTTAAAAGTTGTGTTTGAATACATTTGTATTGCTTTTTTCGCATTATCTCAGGATTCTAATATCATTACTTTCATATTGAGTAAAACACTACTTTTTGTTTTTGCAAACCTTACAAACTCACATAAATACATTATTACAGACATTTTTAGACATGATACATGTTTGGTTTTGGAGTTATGTTTATATAACTTTTATATTTAGTATGACTGTTATACTGTCATTTTGAATTAAAAAAACTAGCTTGTGTCTTTGCAAACTTTACAAAAGTTAATTTTTCTAGTAAAACTAACAAAGATACATGTCTCCAGGCATTATTACCCATTTTGCATGGGTTGTTTAGGAATTATGTTTAAATACATTTTTATTGCTTTTTTCGCATTATCTCAGGATTCTTAGATCATTACTTTCATATTGAGTAAAAAAACTACTTTTTGTTTTTGCAAACCTTACAAACTCACATAAATACATTATTACAGCCATTTTTAGACATGACACATGTTTGGTTTTGGAGTTATGTTTATATAACTTTCATATTTAGTATGACTGTTATCATGTCATATTGAATAAAAAAAAACTAGCTTGTGTCTTTGCAAACTTTACAAAAGACAATTTTTCTAGTAAAACTAACAAAGATACATGTCTCCAGGCATTATTACCCATTTTGCATGGGTTGTTTAGGAATTATGTTTAAATACATTTTTATTGCTTTTTTCGCATTATCTCAGGATTTTAAGATCATTACTTTCATATTGAGTAAAAAACTACTTTTTGTTTTTGCAAACCTTACAAACTCACATAAATACATTATTATAGGCAATTTTAGACATGACACACGTTTGGTTCTGGAGTTATGTTTATATAACTTTCATATTTAGTATGACTGTTATACTGTCTTATTGAATAAAAAAAAACTAGCTTGTGTCTTTGCAAACTTTACAAAAGACCATTTTTCTAGTAAAACTAACAAAGATACATGTCTCCAGGCATTATTACCCATTTTGCATGGGTTGTTTAGGAATTATGTTTAAATACATTTTTATTGCTTTTTTCGCATTATCTCAGGATTCTAAGATCATTACTTTCATATTGAGTAAAAAACTACTTTTTTTTTTGCAACCTTACAAACTCACATAAATACATTATTACAGACATTTTTAGACATGACACATGTTTGGTTTTGGAGTTATGTTTATATAACTTTTATATTTAGTATGACTGTTATACTGTCATATTGAATTAAAAAAAAATAGCTTGTGTCTTTGCAAACTTTAGAAAATATACATTTCCTAGTAAAACTAACAAAGATACATGTCTCCAGGCATTATTACCCATTTTGCATGGGTTGTTTAGGAATTATGTTTAAATACATTTTTATTGCTTTTTTCGCATTATCTCAGGATTTTAAGATCATTACTTTCATATTGAGTAAAAAACTACTTTTTGTTTTTGCAAACCTTACAAACTCACATTAATACATTATTACAGGCATTTTTAGACATGACACATGTTTGGTTTTGGAGTTATGTTTATATAACTTTCATATTTAGTATGACTGTTATCATGTCATATTGAATAGAAAAAAACTTGCTTGTGTCTTTGCAAACTTTACAAAAGACCATTTTTCTAGTAAAACTAACAAAGATACATGTCTCCAGGCATTATTACCCATTTTGCTTGGGTTGTTTAGGAATTATGTTTAAATACATTTTTATTGCTTTTTTCGCATTATCTCAGGATTCTAAGATCATTACTTTCATATTGAGTAAAAAACTACTTTTTGTTTTTGCAACCTTACAAACTCACATAAATACATTATTACAGACATTTTTAGACATGACACATGTTTGGTTTTGGAGTTATGTTTATATAACTTTTATATTTAGTATGACTGTTATACTGTCATATTGAATTAAAAAAAAATAGCTTGTGTCTTTGCAAACTTTAGAAAATATACATTTCCTACTAAAACTAACAAAGATACATGTCTCCAGGCATTATTACCCATTTTGCATGGGTTGTTTAGGAATTATGTTTAAATACATTTTTATTGCTTTTTTCGCATTATCTCAGGATTTTAAGATCATTACTTTCATATTGAGTAAAAAACTACTTTTTGTTTTTGCAAACCTTACAAACTCACATTAATACATTATTACAGGCATTTTTAGACATGATACATGTTTGGTTTTGGAGTTATGTTTATATAACTTTTATATTTAGTATGACTGTTATACTGTCATATTGAATTAAAAAAACTAGCTTGTGTCTTTGCAAACTTTACAAAAGTTAATTTTTCTAGTAAAACTAACAAAGATACATGTCTCCAGGCATTATTAGCCATTTTGCATGGGTTGTTTAGGAATTATGTTTAAATACATTTTTATTGCTTTTTTCGCATTATCTCAGGATTCTAAAAGCCTTATTTTCATATTGAGGAAAAAACTACTTTTTGTTTTTGCAAACCTTACAAACTCACATAAATACATTATTATAGGCAATTTTAGACATGACACACGTTTGGTTCTGGAGTTATGTTTATATAACTTTCATATTTAGTATGACTGTTATACTGTCTTATTGAATAAAAACAACTAGCTTGTGTCTTTGCAAACTTTACAATATATACATTTCCTAGTAAAACTAACAAAGATACATGTCTCCAGGCATTATTACCCATTTTGCCTGGGTTGTTTAGGAGTTATGTTTAAATACATTTTTATTGCTTTTTTCGCATTATCTCAGGATTCTAAGATCATTACTTTCATATTGAGTAAAAAACTACTTTTTGTATTTACAACCTTACAAACTCACATAAATACATTATTACAGACATTTTTAGACATGACACATGTTTGGTTTTGGAGTTATGTTTATATAACTTTTATATTTAGTATGACTGTTATACTGTCATATTGAATTTAAAAAAAATAGCTTGTGTCTTTGCAAACTTTAGAAAATATACATTTCCTAGTAAAACTAACAAAGATACATGTCTCCAGGTATTATTACCCATTTTGCATGGGTTGTTTAGGAATTATGTTTAAATACATTTTTATTGCTTTTTTCGCATTATCTCAGGATTTTAAGATCATTACTTTCATATTGAGTAAAAAACTACTTTTTGTTTTTGCAAACCTTACAAACTCACATTAATACATTATTACAGGCATTTTTAGACATGACACATGTTTGGTTTTGGAGTTATGTTTATATAACTTTCATATTTAGTATGACTGTTATCATGTCATATTGAATAAAAAAAAACTAGCTTGTGTCTTTGCAAACTTTACAAAAGACCATTTTTCTAGTAAAACTAACAAAGATACATGTCTCCAGGCATTATTAGCCATTTTGCATGGGTTGTTTAGGAATTATGTTTAAATACATTTTTATTGCTTTTTTCGCATTATCTCAGGATTCTAAAATCCTTACTTTCATTGAGGAAAACACTACTTTTTGTTTTTGCAAACCTTACAAACTCACATAAATACATTATTACCGAAATTTTTAGACATGACACATGTTTGGTTTTGGAGTTATGTTCATATAACTTTTATATTTAATATGACTGTTATACTGTCATATTGAATTAAAAAAACTAGCTTTTGTCTTTGCAAACTTTACAATATATAATTTTTCTAGTAAAACTAACAAAGATACATGTCTCCAGGCATTATTAGCCATTTTGCATGGGTTGTTTAGGAATTATATTTAAATACATTTTTATTGCTTTTTTCGCATTATCTCAGGATTCTAAAATCCTTACTTTCATTGAGGAAAACACTACTTTTTGTTTTTGCAAACCTTACAAACTCACATAAATACATTATTATAGGCAATTTTAGACATGACACACGTTTGGTTCTGGAGTTATGTTTATATAACTTTCATATTTAGTATGACTGTTATACTGTCATATTGAATAAAAAAAAACTGGCTTGTGTCTTTGCAAACTTTACAAAAGATCATTTTTCCAGTAAAACTAAAAAAGATACATGTTTCCAGGCATTATTAGCCATTTTGCATATGTTGTTTAGGAGTAATGTTTAAATACATTTTTATTGCTTTTTTCGCATTATCTCAGGATTTTAAGAACATTACAGTCATATTGAGTAAAAAAACTACTTTTTGTGTTTGCAAGATTTAAAAAAGCATGTGTTTTCTAGTAAAACGGCCAAGGATGCATTATTTCAGGCATTATTAGCCATTTTTCATGTGTGGTTTGAGTTATGGTTAAATAACTGTCATATACTGTCAGTTATGACATAGTAAGTAAAACCTAATTTATGTATTTGCAAACCTTACAAAATCATTTAAATCTAGTAAAACTCACATGGATTCAATATTACAGACATTTTTAGACATTTTGCATGTTTGGTTTAGGAATTATGTTGGAATCATTTTTATTAATTTGTTCGTATTATCTCAGAATTTTAGAACAGTACTGTCATATTGAGTAAAAAAATATTTTTTGTGTTTGCAAGCCTTAAAAAAGCATATGTTTCGAGTAAAACTTACAAGAATGCATTATTTCAGGCATTGTTAGTCATTTTTCATGTGTAGTTTAAGAGTTATGTTTAAATAACTGTCATATTGAGTGTGGCAGTTATACTGTCATATTGAGTAAAAAAAACTAACCTGTCTTTGCAAACCTTACAAAAGAAAATGTTTCTAGTAACACTCACAAAGATACATTTTTTCACGCATTATTAGACATGTTTCATGTGTGGTTAGGAGTTATAAATAAATAATTGTCATATTGAGTGTTACAGTTTTAATGTCATGTGTAAAACCTAATTTTTGTATTTTCAAACCTTACAAAAATAATTGATTCTAGTAAAACTTATATAGATTCAATATTACATGCATTTTTAGACATTTTACATGTTTGGTTTAAAATTTGTGTTTGAATACATTTGTATTGCTTTTTTCGCATTATCTCAGGATTCTAAGAACATTACTTTCATATTGAGTAAAAAACTACTTTTTGTTTTTGCAAACCTTACAAACTCACATAAATACCTTATTACAGGCATTTTTAGACATGACACATGTTTGGTTTTGGAGTTATGTTTATATAACTTTCATATTTAGTATGACTGTTATACTGTCATATTGAATAAAAAAAACTAGCTTGTGTCTTTGATATCTTTACAAAAGATCATTTTTTTAAACTAACAACGTTACATGTCTCCCTAGGCATTATTAGCCATTTTGCATGTGTTGTTTAGGAGTTAGGTTTAAATACATTTGTATTGCTTTTTTCCCATTATCTCAGGGTTCTAAGAACTTTAAAGTCAAGTATAAAACTACTTTTTGTGTTTGCAAAATGTAAAACTCAGTAAAACTCCCAATGATTCATTATTTCAGGCATTATTAGCCATTTTTTTGTGTGGTTTATGAGTTATGTTTAAATAACAGTCATATTGAGTGTGATTTTGTCATTGTGAGTAAAACCTAATTTTTGTATTTGCAAACCTTACAAAAACAACCGATTCTAGGAAAACTCACATTGATACAATATTACAGGCATGTTTAGACATATTGCATGTTTGGTTTTGGAGTTATATTTATATAACCTGCTTTCTGAGCCGCCACCTTTGTGGTTTGCGTGTCCCACTGATCCAGGAACTATGTTGTCTGGGGGCTTCTATGGTCTCCCAAGACAAACAGGTCCTAGGTGAGGGATCAGACAAAGAGCAGCTCAAAGACCTTTATTAAAAGTACAATTGAGGACCTAGATTTTTTCTCGCCCGGACGCAGGTCACCGTGGCTCCCCTGTGGAGCCAGGCCCAGAGGTGTGGCACGATGGCGATTGACGGGCCTGTCCCCATGGGGCCCAGCCGTGCTCAGCTCGAAGAGCCAACGTGGATCCCCCCTCCGAGGCTCACCACTCATGGGCTGGGTCATAGAGGGTGCAGTGTGAGCTGGGCGGCAGCCGAAGGCAGGGCACTTGGTGGTCCGATTATCGGCTACATAAGCTCGCTCTTGGGACATGGAACGTCACCTCGCTGGGAGGGAAGGAGCCTGAGCTGGTGCTTGAGGTGGAGACGTTCCCGGCTAGATATAGTTGGACTCACAGCAAGGGCTCTGGAACCTGTTCTCTCAGAGGGGCTGGACTGAGCTGAACTTTCATTACTTGCAACGCCAGAGTGGAAGAGATTCCACACTGGCGTTGCAACTAATGAGAGGCTGGGGTGGCAATTCTTGTTGCCCCCCGGCTCAAAGCCTGCACGTTGGACTTTAAACCCAATAGACGAGATGGTAGCTTCCTTCAGCCTTCGGGTTGGGTGACGGGTCCTGACTGTTGTTTGTGTTTACACACCAAACAGCAGCTCAGAGTACCAACTCTTTTTGGATTCCCTTGAGGGAGTACTGGAGAGTGCTCCCTCGGGTGATTCCCTTGTTCTGCTGGTGGACTTCAACGCTATGTTGGCAACGACAGTGAAACCTGGAGAGTCGTGATTGGGAAAAATGGCCACCCGGATCTGAACCCAAGTGGTGCTTTGTTATTGGACTTTTGTGCTTGTCACGGATTGTCCATAACAAACACAATGTTCAAACATAAGGGTGTCCATATGTGCACTTGGCACAAGGACACCCTCGGCCGCATGATTGACTTTGTAGTTGTGTCATGGGATTTGCGGCCTCATGTTTTGGACACTCGGTGAAGAGAGGGGCAGAGCTTTCTACCAACCACCACCTGGTGGTGAGCTGGCTCCGATGGTAGGGGAGGATGCCGGTCAGACCTGGCAGGCCCAAACGCATTGTAAGGGTCTGCTGGGAACACCTAGCAGAGTCTCCTGAAGAACTTTGAACATGTCCGGAAGAACTTTGAACATGTCACGAGGGAGGTGCTGGACATTGAGTCTGAGTGGACCATGTTCCGTTCCTCTCTTGTTGAGCCAGCTGATTGAAGCTGTGGCCGCACGGTGTTTGGTGCCTGTTGTGGCAGTAATCCACCAGCAGTGAGGGATGCTGTCAAGCTGAAGAAAGAGCCACCGGGTCCTTTTGGCTCATGGGACTCCAGAGGCAGTGGGCATACCGACAGGCCAAGCGAGACCTCCTCAGTCCCACCAACACGTCTTCCTATGAGGAAACAGTGCCTGGGAAGTCTGTGGTGGGCTCTCCTATTTCTGGGGCTGAGGTTGCCAAGGTAGTTAAAAAGCTCCTCGGTGGCAAGGCCCCAGGGGTATGAGCTCCGTCCGGAGTTCCTTAAGGCTCTGGATGCTGTGGGGCAGTCTTGGTTGACAAGACTCTGCAACATTGCGTCTACATCGGGGGCGGTACCTCTGGATTGGCAGACCGGGGTGGTGGTTCCTCTCTTTAAGAAGGGGAACCGGAGGGTGTGTTCCAACTATCGTAGATCACACTCCTCAGCCTTCCCGGTAAGGTCTATTCATGTGTAATGGAGAGGAGGAACCTCGGATCCAGGACGAACAGTGTGGTTTTCGTCCTGGTCGTGGAACGGTAGACCAGCTCTATACTCTCGGCAGGGTCCTTGAGTGTGCATGGGAGTTTGCCCAACCAGTCTACATAAGTTTTGTGGACTTGGAGAAGACATTCTACCTTGGCCCCCGGTAAATCCTGTGGGGAGTGCTCAGAGAGTATGGAGTATCGGCATGTCTGATTGTGGCGGGTGTCTCCCTGTATGATCAGTGTCAGAGTTTGGTCCGCATTGCCGGCAGTATGTCGGACCCCTTTCCAGTGAGGGTTGGACTGCGCCAAGGCTGCCCTTTGTCACCGATTCTGTTCATAACTTTAATGGACAGAATATATAGGCGCAGTCATGGCTTTGAGGATCCCCTCAACGCCATGACTGCGCCTGGTTTGGTGGCTGCAGGATTAGGTCTCTGCTTTTTGCAGATGATGTGGTCCTGATGGCTTCAACTGGCCAAGATCTTCAGCTTTCATTGGATCGGTTCGCAGTGAAGCGACTGGGATGAGAATCAGCACCTCCAAGTCCGAGTCCATGGTTCTCGCCTGGGAAAGGGTGGAGTGCCATCTCGAGGTTGGGAAAGAGATCTTGCCCCAAGTGAAGGAGTTCAAGTACCTAGGAGTCTTGTTCACGAGTGAGGATAGAGTGGATTGTGAGATCTACAGGCGGATCGGTGCGGCGTCTTCAGTAATGAGGACGCTGTATCGATCCGTTGTGGTGAAGAAGGAGCTGAGCCAGAAGGAAAAGCTTTCAATTTACCGGTCGATCAACGTTCCCATCCTCACCTATGGTCATGAGCTTTGGGTTATGACCGAAAGGACAAGGTCACGGGTACAAGCGGCCGAAATGAGTTTCCTCCGCCGGGTGGTGGGTCTCTCCCTTAGAGATAGGGTGAGAAGCTCTGTCATCTGGGAGGAACTCAGTGTAAAGCCGCTGCTCCTCCACATTGAGAGGAGCCAGATGAGGTGGTTCGGGCATCTGCTCAGGATGCCACCCGAACGCCTCCCTAGGTCCGAACGGCAGGAGGCCATGGGGAAGACCTAGGATACATTGGAAAGACTATGGCCTGGGAACGCCTCGGGATCTCCCGAGAAGAGCTGGACGAAGTGGATGGGGAGAGGGAAGTCTGGGCTCTCTGCTTAGGCTGCTGCCCCCGCAACCCGACCTCGGATAAGCGGAAGAAAATGGATGGATTTAGTATGACAGTTATACTGTCATATTGAGTGTGACAGTATACTGTCATACAACCCAATTTTTGTATTTGCAAACCTGATTCTAGTAAAACTCACATCTATACAATATTACAGCCAATTTTGGACATAATGCACGTTTGGTTTTGGAGTTATGTTCATATAACTTTAATTATAGTATGACATCTATACTGTTATAATGAGTAAAAAAACTAACTTGTGTCTGTCATAAAACTCAATTTTTGTATTTGCAAACCTTACAAAAACAAAAGATTCTAGTAAAACTCACATGTATTCAATATTACAGGCATTTTTAGACATTTTGCATGTTTGGTTTAGGAATCATGTTGGAATACATTTGTATTGTTTTTTTCACATTATCTCAGCATTTTAAGAACTTACTGTCATATTGAGTAAAAAAAACCTTTTGTGTTAGCAAGCCTTAAAAAAACAACCGATTCTAGTAAAACTCACATTGATACAATATTACAGGCATGTTTAGACATCTTGCATGTTTGGTTTTGGAGTTATGTTTATATAACCTGCTTTCTGAGCCGCCACCTTTGTGGTTTGCGTGTCCCACTGATCCTAGGAGCTATGTTGTCCGGGGCTTCTATGCCCCCTGGTAGGGGGCCCCCAAGACAAACAGGTCCTAGGTGAGGAATCAGACAAAGAGCAGCTCAAAGACCTTTATGAAAAGTACAAATCGAGGACCTAGATATTTTCTCGCCTGGACGCGGGTCACCGTGGCTCCCCTGTGGAGCCAGGCCCAGAGGTGGGGCACGATGGTGAGTGACTGGTGCCCATGGGGCCCAGCTTGAAGAGGCAACGTGGGTCCCCCCTGCAATAGGCTCACCACTCATGGGCTGGGTCATAGAGGTCGGGTGCAGTGTTAGCTGGGCGGAAGCCGAAGGCAGGGCACTTGGCGGTCCGATAATCGGCTACATAAGCTCGCTCTTGGGACGTGGAACGTCACCTCGCGAGATAAAGCTGGACTCACTTTGACGCACAGCAAGGGCTCTGGAACCTGTTCTCTCAAGAGGGGTTGGACTCTCTTCCACTCTGGCGTTGCAAGTAATGAGAGGCTGGGTTGGCAATTCTTGTTGCCCCCCGGCTCAAAGCCTGCACGTTGGACTTAACCCAGAAGACGAGATGGTAGCTTCCCTCCGCTTTCGGGTTGGGTGACGGGTCCTGACTGTTGTTGGTGTTTACGCACCAAACAGCAGCTCAGAGTACCCACTCTTTTTGGATTCCCTTGAGAGTGCTCCCTCGGGTGATTCCCTTGTTCTGCTGGGGGTCTTCAACGCTCATGTTGGCAACGACTTTGAAACCTGGAGAGTCGTGATTGGGAAAAATGGCCACCCGGATCTGAACCCAAGTGGTGCTTTGTTATTGAGCTTTTGTGCTCGTCACGGATTGTCCATAACAAACACAATGTTCAAACATAAGGGTGTCCATATGTGCACTTGGCACCAGGACACCCTCGGCCGCAGTTCCATTATTGACTTTGTAGTTGTGTCATGGGATTTGCGGCCTCATGTTTTGGACACTCGGGTGAAGAGAGGGGCGAGCTTTCTACCGATCACCACCTGGTGAGCTGGCTCCGATGGCAGGCCCAAAAGCATTGTGAGAGTCTTTTGGGAATGCCTAGCAGAGTCTCCTGTCTGAGAGAGTTTCTTTTTCCACCTCCGGAGGAACTTTGAACATGTCACAAAGGAGGTGCTGGACATTGAGTCTGAATGGATCATGTTCCGTGCCTCTCTTGTCAAGCCAGCTAATTGGAGCTGTGGCCGCAAGGTGTTTGGTGCCTGTCGTGGCGGTAATCCTAGAACTCGCTGGTGGCCACCAGCAGTGCGGGATGCCGTCAAGCTGAAGAAAGAGCTTATCTGGTCCTTTTGGCTCATGGGACTCCAGAGGCAGCGGGCATACCGACAGGCCAAGCAGTGCCTGGGGAATCTGTGGTGGGCTCTCCTATTTCTGGGGCTGAGGTTGCCAAGGTAGTTTTAAAAGCTCCTCGGTGGCAAGGCCCCGGGGGTGGATGAGCTCCGTCCGGAGTTCCTTAAGGCTCTGGATGCTGTGGGGCTGTTTTAGTTGACAAGACTCTGCAACATCGCGTGGACATCAGGGGCGGTACCTCTGGATTGGCAGACCGGGGTGGTGGTTCCTCTCTTTAAGAAGGGGAACCGGAGGGTGTGATCCAACTATCGTAGATCACACTCCTCAGCCTTCCCGGTAAGGTCTATTCATGTGTACTGGAGAGGAGGAACCTCGGATCCAGGACGAACAGTGTGGTTTTCGTCCTGGTCGTGGAACGGTAGACCAGCTCTATACTCTCGGCAGGGTCCTTGAGTGTGCATGGGAGTTTGTCCAACCAGTCTACATGTGCTTTGTGGACTTGGAGAAGACATTCGACCGTGGCCACCCCGGGAAGTCCTGTGGGGAGTGCCCAGAGAGTATGGGGTATCGGCATGTCTGATTGTGGCGGGTCGCTCCCTGTATGATCGGTGTCAGAGCTTGGTCCGCATTGCCAGCAGTAAGTTGGCTGCCCTTTGTCACCAAATGTGTTCATAAATTTTATGGACAGAATTTGTAGGCGCAGTCATGGCGTTGAGGGGATCCGGTTTGGTGGCTGCAGGATTAGGTCTCTCCTTTTTGCAGATGATGTGGTCCTTATGGCTTTAACTGGCCAGGATCTGCAGCTCTCATTGGATTGGTTCGCAGCCGAGTGTGAAGCGACTGGGATGAGAATCAGCACCTCCAAGTCCGAGGTTCTCGCCCGGGAAAGGGTGGAGTGCCATCTCGAGGTTGGGCAGGAGATCTTGCCCCAAGTGGATGAGTTCAAGTACCTGGAGTCTTGTTCATGAGTGAGGGAAGAGTGGATCGTGAGATGCACAGGCTGATCGGTGCGGCGTCTTCAGTAATGAGGACGCTATATCGATTTGTTGTGGTAAGAAGGAGCTGCGCCAGAAGGAAAAGCTCTCAATTTTCCGGTCAATCTACGTTCCCATCCTCACCTATGGTCATGAGCTTTGGGTTATGACCGAAAGGACAAGATCACGGGTACAAGCGGCCGAAATGAGTTTTCTCCGCTGGGTGGCGGGTCTCTCCCTTACTGAAAGAATTTTCACCGTTTAATTACAGTAACCTACTGGCAGCTAATGGTTCCAGTATAAAACTGTTTTTCTACAGCACACATACTGTGATTTATCACTACAGTTTATTACTGTAAAAAGTATCACAGTACTGTGCTATATCAAATATACGCTTCACAGCATAATACTGTCATCTGTTTAGCGGCATTACACTGTTATTTTAGTGTATCTACTGTAATATCCATTAACTGTTAATTACAGTAAAATAATTGTAAGCACTATAGACTGAGCTTTAAGGTATAATGCCACTAGAAGTTAATGAGTTGAACTTTTAATTTTTCAAAATCAAAACGCCTGCAATCTGCTGGCATAAAAATGACTGGAGAAATGGCCTTGCAAGATTATGTTTTTATTAACCAATTATTTTAAAGTGCATCAAATAAATTCAATGTACATTTAGTGCATTCTTCTTATTTTCAGTAAAGCATTTTAACATTTATAACATGTCCACTTAATTTCTAACTGGAGACAAAACACTGAACACGAGTCCAGTGTTTAGTTGTCGGCTACATAAAGCCCCACTCAAAGTCTGTGAGATGTTTTATAAGGGTGGCTACGTGAGGATTTACAGTTGCTGCCTTTTTCTGGACCAGCTTCCCGGTCTTCTTGGACAGCACCTTTCCCTGGCTAGCCTTTGTTCCCCTCTCAGGGTTAACGCCAATGAATCGCCTAAAAAAGAGAGAAAGCATATTAGATATTCTGTTGTGATTGAAGATTACTTGCAGTCGATACAGAACCCCCCTCACATTTTTTATTTAGGAATATGCACTGCACAAATATTAATATCAATTTTAGGATATATTTGAGCCTATACCATAACCACAGCTGTAGATGAGTGAATGCTCTAAAACCCATTAAGACAAATTCAGAGAGGAAGACAATGCTAAAGCCTCCCCAATCCCTCTCTCTATTTATGTTTTCTCTCCATCTACGGGACCGTGTATTTACGCTGATGTTTCCAGCTTTCACCCATTTAACATATCGTTACCTGCTCATTACCTATCTTCTCTGCATCCTGGGGTCACACTGGTGCTTCTTGCCTTTACCCATTCAACATATCTTTACCTGCACATTACCTACCTTCTCTGTATCCTGGCGTCTAGCTGGTGTTTCCTGCCTTCACCCATTCAACATATCTTTACCTGCACATTACCTACCTTCCCTGCATCCTTGGGTCACACTGGTGCTTCTTTCTTTCACCATACAACATATCTTCACCTGCACATACCTACCTTGTCTGCATGGCCTCGACCACACCTGCGCTTCCTTCTTTCACCCATTCAACATACCTTCACCCGCACATTACCTACCTTCCCTGCATAGTGGGGTCACACTGGTGCTTCCTGCCTTTACCCATTCAACATATCTTCACCCGCACATTACCTACTTGCTCTGCATTCTCGGGTCAAGGTGGTGCTTCCTGCCATCATCCAGTCAACATATCTTTACCTGCAAATTACCTACTTTTTCTGCATCCTGGGGTCAAACAGGTGCTTCCTTCTTTGACCCAGTCAACATATCTTTACCTGCACATTACCTACCTTCTCTGTATCCTAGAGTCAAACTGGTGCTTCGGTCCCTAATAAGAAGGTCCACAAAGGAACAGAAGAGTCATTGATTTAAGGCACAAAATTGGGGAAAGGACAAGTCAAATTCCTGAACAGAGGTGAGAAATATAAAATAAAATATCCTAACAGTATTTTAACAGTATCAAGAGGATTTACCTTTGAACAAATTCCAATGTCCGAGGACCTTCCTCTTGGTATTCCAAGTTGAACACATAGTAGGTGGCAAGAAGGGCAGCAAGCCCTGAGATTAAGCTAGGTTGGACGCCTTTGCAGATGACATCACCTTCCATGCTGATCATCCAACGTTTTATTGTGACTTTGTCACCAGCAACTGGTACAGTCAAGAAATGCAGTTTATGTTCCTAAACAGTATCCAATATGGGTAGCATTTTAAAAGTATTTGGAATGGCCACCTCACTCGCTCTCTCTTTACTCTGTTTACATCTAGTCTCCTAAGGCAGTGGTTTTCAAATGGGGGTACGCATACTCCTGGGGGTACTTGAAGGTATGCCAAGGGGTACGTGAGATTTTTTTTTAATATTCTAAAAATAGCAACAATTCAAAAATCCTTTATAAATATATTTATTGAATAATACTTCGACAAAATATGAATGTAAGTTCATATACTGAACAACTAATCAAGTAGGCTATTCCATTCATTACCATAAAGCCAGAGTTTCCCCCATGCCATGATGGTTTGACCCTACCTGGCGGTGCCACACGGCACCAACTGTCAATCAACTATCCATGTAGAAAACAATGGAGGCTTGGTTAAAGCGTAGTGGACATGTTCCATAAATATTGATGTTAAAGATTTCTTTTTTTTTGAAGAAATGTTGAGAATGAAGTTCATGAATCCAGATGGATCTCTATTGCAATCCCCAAAGAGGGCACTTTAAGTTGATTACTTCTATGTGTAAAAATCTTTATTTATAATTGAATCACTTGTTTATTTTTCAACAAGTTTTTAGTTTTTTTTATATCTTTTTTTCCAAATAGTTCAAGAAAGACCACAACAAATGAGCAATATTTTTCACTGTTATACAATTTAATAAATCAGAAACTGATGACATAGTGCTGTATTTTACTTCTTTATCTCTTCTTTTCAACCAAAAATGCTTTGCTCTGATTAGGGGGTACTTGAATTTAAAAAATGTTCACAGGGGTACATCACTGAAAAAAGGTTGAGAACCACTGTCCTAAGGCAGTGGTTCTCAACCTTTTTTCAGTGCTGTGAACATTTTTTTAATGCAAGTAGACCTCCATGTCTTTATAACAGGAATATCCTGAATTCTCAAGTTGCATATCACAATAGTCATCATCAGTGTTAATAACACAAGAGCTGCTTGGATTTGCTGTTGAGCAAGTCAAACTTCGTTCAGTGTAGCCGTAGTGCTTCCTTGACACGTGCGATGTGAAAGTAGACTTAACTGTAAATCTTATTTCACATTGACTGAAGGGGCACGTAACTGTCGGTAATATGACTTTTCAAATGCAGGAAAAGGGCCCGTATATCATCGCACTTCGCGCTACATGAGACAATATTACAAGGTAAACCTTCTGCGCTATACATATCAGTCCTACTCTTGCCATATTTATGACGACGGCTGTGAGTTTTGAAGGCTGAGAAGTTGGAAAAAACTCTTGTGCATTTAGGGAAAGCACACTTAAACGATGCATTAGGCATACAACTATGACTTCGCATGTGTCTAACATACGCAAATACATTGCTGCAAGTCGTAGCACATATGTTGCAAGTTATCATCTTTTATGATGACTATGACAAAAAAGAAGAAAACTTAGCTAGCTAGCATGCGGCGGTACATGCGCGTGGTCAACGATAGTGTCTGTGATGCTGACTGTGACGCTATGTCATTTCGGACTTTATAAATATATATATAAAGTAATTCAAACAGAAAATGACACATCAAGGTACAAGTGACTCTTACCTTGTTATCAAAAACACACAATGCAGTAGGATGGATTTAGCAGGGTCGGCCAGGTGAAATGAAGCTCGGTTGGACGAATTGTGGGCGGACCCAAGAAACAAGTCTGAAAAATACTGAATTACACTGTAGGTTTTACAGTAACTTACTGCTGGTTGATATTTTTTGAAAAATGCAACAAAATTTACAGTACTTAACTGCATTTAAGAAGAACATGATAGGTTGATTGGCAACACTAAATTGGCCCTAGTGTGTGAATGTGAGTGTGAATGTTGTCTGTCTATCTGTGTTGGCCCTGCGATGAGGTGGCGACTTGTCCAGGGTGTACCCCGCCTTCCGCCCGATTGTAGCTGAGATAGGCTCCAGCGCCCCCCGCGACCCCGAAGGGAATAAGCGGTAGAAAATGGATGGATGGATGGAGTATATAACTGTAATTTTATTTTTTATTTTTACAGTAATTTTTTACAGTGAAGGTCATGGGTATCAAACTCTGGCCCGTGGGCCAAATTTGGCCCAACGTGTAATTTGACTTGGCCCTTGAGGCAATATCAAATTAACACTAAAGCTGGACCGGCGATTATACATTGCGGCAGTGCCGCGGTAACACCGCATTCACCGCTACTTCTAATACTTGCCAAGACAAAAGTGACTCCAGCAGTGCTCCCGAATTTTTTATTTTTTATTTTCAGCTAGTCAAACAAGTGCCGGCCCAGTTTCACGTCAGTGCAGCTTCTGCACCCACACACAATTGAATGCAACGCATACTTCATCAACAGCGATACAGGTTACACTGACGGTAGCCAAATAAGAAACTTTAACACTTTTAGAAATATACGCCACACTGTGAATCCACATCAAACAAGAATGACAAACACATTTCGGGAGAACATCCGCACCGTAACACAACATAAACACAACACAACAAATACCCAGAACCCTTTGTAGCACTAAATCTTCCGGGACGCTACAAGGTGTGTGTGTGTGTGGGGGGGAGGTTTGGTGGTAGCGGGGGTGTATTTTGTAGCGTCCCGAAAGAGTTAGTGCTGCAAAAGATTCTGGGTATTTGTTCTTTTGTGTTTATGTTGTGTTACGGTACGGATGTTCTCCCGAAAAGTGTTTTTTATTTTTGTTTGGTGTGGGTTCACAGTGTGGCGTATATTTCTAACAGTGTTAAAGTTTTTTATACTGGCACCCTCAGTGTAACCTGTATCGCTGTTGATGAAGTATGCGTTGCATTCATTTGTGTATGCGTGCTGAAGCTGCACATATCTTGTGACTGGGTCTGAATGATGTTAGAATTGGGTGTACGAGATATGACTGTTGAACACCTTGTTCGATAATGAAAGTTGCCTCAGCTCAAAGCCTGAGCCCCGACGTTAAAGAACTGGCATCTAAAAAAAGATGCCAGGTATCTGGCTTGGGCACATCAAATTAGATCAGTGTGTTGCAAACTGAGCAGTTTAAAGTCCTGAATGGTTGTTTTATTCATTGTTATTTTATTTTCAAATTTATTAGCCTGTGGAAAAAGTTAATGTTGATATTTACCTCAGAAGGCTGCAAATAGAAAAGAGGCATTCAATTTTTATTTAAATTGTATTTGATATGCAATTGATATTTTTTAATTATTATTATTATTATTTGAAACTCCATTTTTCATGTCACTATAAAGTTATATAAGCCTTGCTTGTTCAATATTCAATGCAAAACTTGTTTGGGTCCCTATTAAAAGGTTAATTTGTTCAACCTTGGCCCGCGGCTTTGTTCAGTTTTAAACTTTGGCCCACTCTGTATTTGAGTTTGACACCCCTGGTGAAGGTGAAGCTCTGTCGTCCTGGAGGCCACGGGGAAGACCCAGGACACACTGGGAACACTATGTCTCCCGGCTGGCCTGGGAACGCCTCGGGATCCCCTAAGAAAAGGTCCTAGGTGAGGGATCAGACAAAGAGCAGCTCAAAGACCTTTATGAAAAGTACAAATCGAGGACCTAGATTTTTTCTCGCCCAGGCGCAGGTCACCGTGGCTCCCCTGTGGAGCCAGGCGCAGAGGTGGGGCACGATGGCGAGCGACTGGTGGCCGGGCCTGTCTCCATGGGGCCCTGCCGGGCTCAGCTCGAAGAGGCAACGTGGGTCAACCCTCCAATGGGCTCACCACTCATGGGCCCATTGAGGTCATAGAGGTCAGATGCAGTGTGAACTGGGCTAGAGCCGAAGGCAGGGCACTTGGCTGTCCGATTATCGGCTACATAAGCTCGCTCTTGGGACGTGGAACGTCACCTCGCTGGGAGGGAAAGAGCCTGAGCTGGTGCGCGAGGTGAAGAAGTTCCGGCTAGATATAGTTGGACTCACTTCGACGCACAGCAAGGGCTCTGGAACCTGTTCTCTCAAGAGGGGCTGGACTCTCTTCCACTCTGGCGTTGCAAGCAATGAGAGGCTGGGGTGGCAATTGTTGTTGCTCAAAGCCTGCACGTTGGACTTTAACCCAGTAGACGAGATGGTAGCTTCCCTCCGCCTTCGGGTTGGGTGACGGGTCCTTGTTTGTGTTTACGCACCAAACAGCAGCTCAGAGTACCTACTCTTTTTGGATTCCCTTGAGGGAGTACTGGAGAGTGCTCCCTCGGGTGATTCCCTTGTTCGGTTGGGGGACTTCAATGCTCATGTTGGCAAGGACAGTGAAACCTGGAGAGTCGTGATTGGGAAAAATGGCCACCCGGATCTGAACCCAAGTGATGCTTTGTTATTGGACTTTTGTGCTCGTCACGGATTGTCCATAACAAACACAATGTTCAAACATAAGGAAGAACTTTGAACATGTCACGAGGGAGGTGCTGGACATTGAGTCTGAGTGGACCATGTTCCGTGCCTCTCTTGTCGAGCCTGCTGATTGGAGCTGTGGCCGCAAGGTGTTTGGTGCCTGTCGTGGCGGTAATCCTAGAACTCGATGGTGGCCACCAGCAGTGAGGGATGCCGTCTAGCTGAAGAAAGAGCCTATCGGGTCCTTTTGGCTCATGGGACTCCAGAGGCAGCGGGCATACCGACAGGCCAAGCAGTGCCTGGGGAATCTGTGGTGGACTCTCCTATTTCTGGGGCTTAGGTTGCCTAGGTAGTTAAAAAGCTCCTCTGTGGCAAGGCCCCGGTGGTGGATGAGTTCCTTAAGGCTCTGGATACTGTGGGGCTGTCTTGGTTGACAAGACTCTGCAACATCGCGTGAACATTGGGGGCGGTACCTCTGGATTGGCAGACCGGGGTGGTGGTTCCTCTCTTTAAGAAGGGGAACCGGAGGGTGTGTTCCAACTATCGTGAAACACACTCCTCAGCCTTCCCGGTAAGGTCTATTCATGTGTACCGGAGAGGAGGAAACTCGGATCCAGGACGAACAGTGTGGTTTTCGTCCTGGTCGTGGAACGGTAGATTAGGTCTATGCTCTCGGCAGGGTCCTTGAGTGTGAAGCGACTGGGATGAGAATCAGCACCTCCAAGTCCAAGTCCACGCAGGAAAGGGTCGAGTGCCATCTCCAGGTTGGGGAGGAGATCTTGCCCCAAGTGGAGGAGTTCAAGTACCTAGGAGTCTTGTTCACGAGTGAGGATAGAGTGGATCGAGAGATCCACAGGCGGATCGGTGCGGCGTCTTCAGTATTGAGGACGCTATATCGATCCGTTGTGGTGAAGAAGGAGCTGAGCCAGAAGGAAAAGCTCTCAATTTACCGTCGATCTACGTTCCTAGCTTTGGGTTATGACCGAAAGGACAAGCGGCCGAAATGCGTTTCCTCTGCCGGGTGGTGGGTCTCTCCCTTAGAGACAGGGTGAGAAGCTCTGTCATCCGGGAGGAACTCAAAGTAAAGCCGCTGCTCCTCCACATTGAGAGGAGCCATGAGGTGGTTCGGGCATCTGCTCAGGATGCCACCCGAACGCCTCTAGGGAGGTGTGGCAGGAGGCCACGGGGAAGACCTAGGACACATTGGAAAGACTATGTCCCCGGCTGGCCTGGGAACGCCTCGGAATACCCCGAGAAGAGCTGGACGAAGTGGCTGGGGAGAGGGAAGTCTGGGATTTTCTGCTCAGGCTGCTGCCCCCGCAACCCGACCTCGGATAAGCGGAAGAAAATGGATGGATTTAGAATGACAGTTATACTGTCAGATTGAGTACAAAAACTAACTAAATCTTACACAATATGATGTTTCTAGTAAAACTCACAAATATACATATCTCCAGGCATTATTAGCCATTAGTTATGTTTAAATAAATAACTGTCAGATTGAGTGTGACAGTAAACTGTCATAGTGAGTAAAACCCTTATTTTGTATTTGCAAACCTTACAAAAACAACTAAATCTAGTTAAACTCACACAGATACAATATTACAGGCATTTTTAGACATAATGCATGTTTGGCTTTTCAGTAATGTTTATATAACTTTCATATTTAGTATGACAGCTGTACTGTCATATTGAATTAAAAAAACAACTAACTTGTGTCTTTGCAAGCCTTACAAAATACCATTTTTCTAGTAAAACTAACTAGATACATGCTCCAGGCATTATTAGCCATTTTGCATGTGTTGTTTGAGTTATGTTTAAATAACTGTCATATTGAGTGTGACAGTATACTGTCATAAAACCCAATTTTTGTATTTGCAACCCTGATTCTAGTAAAACTCACATATATACAATATTACAGGCAGTTTTGGACATAATGCATGTTTGGTTTTGGAGTTATGTTTATATAACTTTCATATATAGTATGACAGCTAAACTGTTATATTGAGTAAAAAAACTAACTTGTGTTTGTCATAAAACCCAATTTTTGTATTAGCAAACCATACAACTGATTCAAATAAAACTCACATGGATTCAATATTACGGCATTTTCAGACATTTTGCATGTTTGGTTTAAGAATTATGTTGTAATACATTTGTATTGCTTTTTTCGCATTATCTCAGGATTTTAAGAACATTACTGTCATATTGAGTAAAAAAATAATTTTTGTGTTTGCAAGCCCTAAAAAAAGCGTATGTTTCCAGTAAAACTCCCAAAGATGCATTATTTCAGGCATTATTAGCCATTTTTCAGGTGTGGTTTAGGAGTTATGTTTAAATAACTGTCATATTGAGTGTGGCGTTCTACTGTCATATTGAGTTAAAAAAAACTAACTTGTGTCTTTGCAAACCTTACAAAAGAAAATGTTTCTAGCAACACTCACAAAAATATTTTTTTTCACGCTATTAGATATGTTTCATGTGTATTTAGGAGTTATAATTAAATAACTTTCATATTGAGTGTTAAAGTTATAATGTCATTATGTGTAAAACCTAATTTTTTATTTGCAAACCTTACAAAAACAATTGATTGTAGTAAAACTTACATAGATTCAATATTACAGGCATTTTTAGACAATTTACATGTTTGGTTTAAAAGTTGTGTTTGAATACATTTGTATTGCTTTTTTCTCATTATCTCAGGATTCTAAGATCATTACTTTCATATTGAGTAAAACACTACTTTTTGTTTTTGCAAACCTTACAAACTCACATAAATACATTATTACAGACATTTTTAGACATGATACATGTTTGGTTTTGGAGTTATGTTTATATAACTTTTATATTTAGTATGACTGTTATACTGTCATATTGAATTAAAAAAAACTAGCTTGTGTCTTTGCAAACTTTAAAAAAGTTCATTTTTCTAGTAAAACTAACAAATATACATGTCTCCAGGCATTATTACCCATTTTGCATGGGTTGTTTAGGAATTATGTTTAAAGACATTTTTATTGCTTTTTTCGCATTATCTCAGGATTCTTAGATCATTACTTTCATATTGAGTAAAAAACTACTTTTTGTTTTTGCAAACCTTACAAACTCACATTAATACATTATTACAGGCATTTTTAGACATGACACATGTTTGGTTTTGGAGTTATGTTTATATAACTTTTATATTTAATATGACTGTTATACTGTCATATTGAATTAAAAAAAACTAGCTTGTGTCTTTGCAAACTTTACAAAATATCATTTTTCTAGTAAAACTAACAAAGATACATGTCTCCAGGCATTATTAGCCATTTTGCATGGGTTGTTTAGGAATTATGTTTAAATACATTTTTATTGCTTTTTTCGCATTATCTCAGGATTCTAAAATCCTTACTTTCATATTGAGGAAAAAAATACTTTTTGTTTTTGCAAACCTTACAAACACATAAATACATTATTATAAGCAATTTTAGACATGACACACGTTTGGTTCTGGAGTTATGTTTATATAACTTTCATATTTAGTATGACTGTTATACTGTCTTATTGAATAAAAACAACTAGCTTGTGTCTTTGCAAACTTTACAAAAGATACATTTTCTAGTAAAACTAACAAAGATACATGTCTCCAGGCATTATTACCCATTTTCCCTGGGTTGTTTAGGAGTTATGTTTAAATACATTTTTTATTGCTTTTTTCGCATTATCTCAGGATTCTAAGATCATTACTTTCATATTGAGTAAAAAACTACTTTTTGTTTTTGCAAACCTTACAAACTCACATTAATACATTATTACAGGCATTTTTAGACATGACACATGTTTGATTTTGGAGTTATGTTTATATGACTTTTATATTTAGTATGACTGTTATACTGTCATATTGAATAAAAAAAAACTAGCTTGTGTCTTTGCAAACCTTACAAAAGATCATTTTTTCTAGTAAAACTAACAAAGATAAATGTCTCCAGGCATTATTACCCATTTTGCATGGATTGTTTAGGAATTATGTTTAAATACATTTTTATTGCTTTTTTCGCATTATCTCAGGTTTTAAGATCATTACTTTCATATTGAGTAAAAAACTACTTTTTGTTTTTGCAAACCTTACAAACTCACATAAATACATTATTACAGGCATTTTTAGACATGACACATGTTTGGTTTAGGAGTTATGTTCATATAACTTTCATATTTAGTATGACTGTTATACTGTCATATTGAATAAAAAAAAACTAGCTTGTGTCTTTGCAAACTTTACAAAAGATCATTTTTCTAGTAAAACTAACAAAGATACATGTCTCCAGGCATTATTACCCATTTTGCATGGGTTGTTTAGGAATTATGTTTAAAGACATTTTTATTGCTTTTTTCGCATTATCTCAGGATTCTTCGATCATTACATTCATATTGTGTAAAAAACTACTTTTTGTTTTTGCAAACCTTACAAACTCACATAAATACATTATTACAGGCATTTTTAGACATGACACATGTTTGGTTTTGGAGTTATGTTCATATAACTTTTATATTTAATATGACTGTTATACTGTCATATTGAATGAAAAAAAACTAGCTTTTGTCTTTGCAAACTTTACAAAATATCATTTTTCTAGTAAAACTAACAAAGATACATGTCTCCAGGCATTATTAGCCATTTTGCATGGGTTGTTTAGGAATTATGTTTAAATACATTTTTATTGCTTTTTTCGCATTATCTCAGGATTCTAAAATCCTTACTTTCATATTGAGGAAAACACTACTTTTTGTTTGTGCAAACCTTACAAACTCACATAAATACATTTTTATAGGCAATTTTAGACATGACACACGTTTGGTTCTGGAGTTATGTTTATATAACTTTCATATTTAGTATGACTGTTATGCTGTCTTATTGAAAAAAAAAAACAACTAGCTTTTGTCTTTGCAAACTTTACAAAATATACATTTTCTAGTAAAACTAACAAAGATACATGTCTCCAGGCATTATTACCCATTTTGCCTGGGTTGTTTAGGAGTTATGTTTAAATACATTTTTATTGCTTTTTTCGCATTATCTCAGGATTCTAAGATCATTACTTTCATATTGAGTAAAAAACTACTTTTTGTTTTTGCAAACCTTACAAACTCACATTAATACATTATTACAGGCATTTTTAGACATGACACATGTTATGTGGAGTTATGTTTATATAACTTTCATATTTAGTATGACTGTTATACTGTCATATTGAATAAAAAAAACTGGCTTGTGTCTTTGCAAACTTTACAAAAGATCATTTTTCCAGTAAAACTAAAAAAGATACATGTTTCCAGGCATTATTAGCCTTTTTGCATATGTTGTTTAGGAGTAATGTTTAAATACATTTGTATTGCTTTTTTCGCATTATCTCAGGATTTTAAGAACATTGCAGTCATATTGAGTAAAAAAACTACTTTTTGTGTTTGCAAGATTTAAAAAAGCATGTGTTTCGAGTAAAACGGCCAAGGATGCATTATTTCAGGCATTATTAGCCATTTTCCATGTGTGGTTTGAGTTATGGTTAAATAACTGTCATATACTGTCAGTTATGACATAGTAAGTAAAACATAATTTATGTATTTGCAAACCTTACAAAATCATTTAAATCTAGTAAAACTCACATGGATTCAATATTACAGACATTTTTAGACATTTTGCATGTTTGGTTTAGGAATTATGTTGGAATCATTTTTATTAATTTGTTCGTATTATCTCAGAATTTTAGAACATTACTGTCATATTGAGTAAACAAATAATTTTTTTGTTTGCAAGCCTTAAAAAAGCATATGTTTCGAGTAAAACTTACAAGAATGCATTATTTCAGGCATTGTTAGTCATTTTTCATGTGTAGTTTAAGAGTTATGTTTAAATAACTGTCATATTGAGTGTGGCAGTTATACTGTCATATTGAGTAAAAAAAACTAACCTGTCTTTGCAAACCTTACATAAGAAAATGTTTCTTGTAACACTCACAAAGATAAATTTTTTCACGCATTATTAGACATGTTTCATGTGTGGTTAGGAGTTATAAATAAATAATTGTCATATTGAGTGTTACAGTTTTAATGTCATTATGTGTAAAACCTAATTTTTGTATTTGCAAACCTTACAAAAACAATTGATTCTAGTAAAACTTATATAGATTCAATATTAAGGCATTTTTAGACATTTTACATGTTTGGTTTAAAATTTGTGTTTGAATACATTTGTATTGCTTTTTTCTCATTATCTCAGGATTCTAAGAACATTACTTTCATATTGAGTAAAAAACTACTTTTTGTTTTTGCAAACCTTACAAACTCACATAAATACATTATTACAGGCATTTTTAGACATGACACATGTTTGGTTTTGGAGTTATGTTTAAATAACTTTCATATTTAGTATGACTGTTATACTGTCATATTGAATAAAAAAAACTAGCTTGTGTCTTTGATATCTTTACAAAAGATCATTTTTTTAAACTAACAACGTTACATGTCTTCCTAGGCATTATTAGCCATTTTGCATGTGTTGTTTAGGAGTTAGGTTTAAATACATTTTTATTGCTTTTTTCCCATTATCTCAGGGTTCTAAGAACTTTAAAGTCAAGTAAAAAACTACTTTTTGTGTTTGCAAAATATAAAACTCAGTAAAACTCCCAATGATTCATTATTTCAGGCATTATTAGCCATTTTTTTGTGTGGTTTATGAGTTATGTTTAAATAACTGTCATATTGAGTGTGAATTTGTCATTGTGAGTAAAACCTAATTTTTGTATTTGCAAACCTTACAAAAACAACCAATTCTAGGAAAACTCACATTGATACAATATTACAGGCATGTTTAGACATATTGCATGTTTGGTTTTGGAGTTATATTTATATAACCTGCTTACTGAGCCGCCACCTTTGTGGTTTGCGTGTCCCACTGATCCAGGAACAACTATGGCTTCTATGGTCTCCCAAGACAAACAGGTCCTAGGTGAGGGATCAGACAAAGAGCAGCTCAAAGACCTTTATTAAAAGTACAATTGAGGACCTAGATTTTTTCTCGCCCGGACGCAGGTCACCGTGGCTCCCCTGTGGAGCCAGGCCCAGAGGTGTGGCACGATGGCGATTGACGGGCCTGTCCCCATGGGGCCCAGCCGTGCTCAGCTCGAAGAGCCAACGTGGATCCCCCCTCCGAGGCTCACCACTCATGGGCTGGGTCATAGAGGGTGCAGTGTGAGCTGGGCGGCAGCCGAAGGCAGGGCACTTGGTGGTCCGATTATCGGCTACATAAGCTCGCTCTTGGGACATGGAACGTCACCTCGCTGGGAGGGAAGGAGCCTGAGCTGTTGCTTGAGGTGGAGACGTTCCCGGCTAGATATAGTTGGACTCACAGCAAGGGCTCTGGAACCTGTTCTCTCAGAGGGGCTGGACTGAGCTGAACTTTCATTACTTGCAACGCCAGAGTGGAAGGGATTCCACACTGGCGTTGCAACTAATGAGAGGCTGGGGTGGCAATTCTTGTTGCCCCCCGGCTCAAAGCCTGCACGTTGGACTTTAAACCCAATAGACGAGATGGTAGCTTCCTTCAGCCTTCGGGTTGGGTGACGGGTCCTGACTGTTGTTTGTGTTTACACACCAAACAGCAGCTCAGAGTACCAACTCTTTTTGGATTCCCTTGAGGGAGTACTGGAGAGTGCTCCCTCGGGTGATTCCCTTGTTCTGCTGGTGGACTTCAACACTATGTTGGCAACGACAGTGAAACCTGGAGAGTCGTGATTGGGAAAAATGGCCACCCGGATCTGAACCCAAGTGGTGCTTTGTTATTGGACTTTTGTGCTTGTCACGGATTGTCCATAACAAACACAATGTTCAAACATAAGGGTGTCCATATGTGCACTTGGCACAAGGACACCCTCGGCCGCATGATTGACTTTGTAGTTGTGTCATGGGATTTGCGGCCTCATGTTTTGGACACTCGGTGAAGAGAGGGGCAGAGCTTTCTACCAACCACCACCTGGTGGTGAGCTGGCTCCGATGGTAGGGGAGGATGCCGGTCAGACCTGGCAGGCCCAAACGCATTGTAAGGGTCTGCTGGGAACACCTAGCAGAGTCTCCTGAAGAACTTTGAACATGTCCGGAAGAACTTTGAACATGTCACGAGGGAGGTGCTGGACATTGAGTCTGAGTGGACCATGTTCCGTTCCTCTCTTGTTGAGCCAGCTGATTGAAGCTGTGGCCGCACGGTGTTTGGTGCCTGTTGTGGCAGTAATCCACCAGCAGTGAGGGATGCTGTCAAGCTGAAGAAAGAGCCACCGGGTCCTTTTGGCTCATGGGACTCCAGAGGCAGTGGGCATACCGACAGGCCAAGCGAGACCTCCTCAGTCCCACCAACACGTCTTCCTATGAGGAAACAGTGCCTGGGAAGTCTGTGGTGGGCTCTCCTATTTCTGGGGCTGAGGTTGCCAAGGTAGTTAAAAAGCTCCTCGGTGGCAAGGCCCCAGGGGTATGAGCTCCGTCCGGAGTTCCTTAAGGCTCTGGATGCTGTGGGGCAGTCTTGGTTGACAAGACTCTGCAACATTGCGTCTACATCGGGGGCGGTACCTCTGGATTGGCAGACCGGGGTGGTGGTTCCTCTCTTTAAGAAGGGGAACCGGAGGGTGTGTTCCAACTATCGTAGATCACACTCCTCAGCCTTCCCGGTAAGGTCTATTCATGTGTAATGGAGAGGAGGAACCTCGGATCCAGGACGAACAGTGTAGTTTTCGTCCTGGTCGTGGAACGGTAGACCAGCTCTATACTCTCGGCAGGGTCCTTGAGTGTTCATGGGAGTTTGCCCAACCAGTCTACATAAGTTTTGTGGACTTGGAGAAGACATTCGACCTTGGCCCCCGGTAAATCCTGTGGGGAGTGCTCAGAGAGTATGCAGTATCGGCATGTCTGATTGTGGCGGGTGTCTCCCTGTATGATCAGTGTCAGAGCTTGGTCCGCATTGCCGGCAGTATGTCGTACCCCTTTCCAGTGAGGGTTGGACTCCCCCAAGGCTGCCCTTTGTCACCGATTCTGTTCATAACTTTAATGGACATAATATCTAGGCGCAGTCATGGCTTTGAGGATCCCCTCAACGCCATGACTGCGCCTGGTTTGGTGGCTGCAGGATTAGGTCTCTGCTTTTTGCAGATGATGTGGTCCTGATGGCTTCAACTGGCCAAGATCTTCAGCTTTCATTGGATCGGTTCGCAGTGAAGCGACTGGGATGAGAATCAGCACCTCCAAGTCCGAGTCCATGGTTCTCGCCCGGGAAAGGGTGGAGTGCCATTTCGAGGTTGGGAAAGAGATCTTGCCCCAAGTGAAGGAGTTCAAGTACCTAGGAGTCTTGTTCACGAGTGAGGATAGAGTGGATTGTGAGATCTACAGGCGGATCGGTGCGGCGTCTTCATTAATGAGGACGCTATATCGATCCGTTGTGGTGAAGAAGGAGCTGCGCCAGAAGGAAAAGCTTTCAATTTACCGGTCGATCAACGTTCCCATCCTCACCTATGGTCATGAGCTTTGGGTTGTGTCCGAAAGGACAAGGTCACGGGTACAAGCGGCCAAAATGAGCTTCTCTCCCTTAGAGATAGGGTGAGAAGCTCTGTCATCTGGGAGGAACTCAGTGTAAAGCCGCTGCTCCTCCACATTGAGAGGAGCCAGATGAGGTGGTTCGGGCATCTGCTCAGGATGCCACCCGAACGCCTCCCTAGGTCCGAACGGCAGGAGGCCATGGGGAAGACCTAGGATACATTGGAAAGACTATGGCCTGGGAACGCCTCGGGATCCCCCGAGAAGAGCTGGACGAAGTGGCTGGGGAGAGGGAAGTCTGGGCTCTCTGCTTAGGCTGCTGCCCCCGCAACCCGACCTCGGATAAGCGGAAGAAAATGGATGGATTTCGTATGACTGTTATACTGTCATATTGAGTGTGACAGTATACTGTCATAAAACCCAATTTTTGTATTTGCAAACCTGATTCTAGTAAAACTCACATCTATACAATATTACAGGCAATTTTGGACATAATGCACGTTTGGTTTTGGAGTTATGTTCATATAACTTTAATATATAGTATGACATCTATACTGTTATAATGAGTAAAAAAAGTAACTTGTGTCCGTCATAAAACTCAATTTTTGTATTTGTAAAACAAATGATTCTAGTAAAACTCACATGGATTCAATATTACAGGCATTTTTAGACATTTTGCATGTTTGGTTTAGGAATCATGTTGGAATACATTTGTATTGTTTTTTTCACATTATCTCAGCATTTTAAGAACTTACTGTCATATTGAGTAAAAAAAACCTTTTGTGTTTGCAAGCCTTAAAAAAACAACCGATTCTAGTAAAACTCACATTGATACAATATTACAGGCATGTTTAGACATCTTGCATGTTTGGTTTTGGAGTTATGTTTATATAACCTGCTTTCTGAGCCGCCACCTTTGTGGTTTACGTGTCCCACTGATCCTAGGAGCTATGTTGTCCGGGGGCTTCTATGCCCCCTGATAGGGTCCCCCAAGACAAACAGGTCCTAGGTGAGGAATCAGACAAAGAGTAGCTCAAAGACCTTTATGAAAAGTACAAATCGAGGACCTAGATATTTTCTCGCCCGGACGCGGGTCACCGTGGCTCCCCTGTGGAGCCAGGCCCAGAGGTGGGGCACGATGGCGAGCGACTGGTGCCCATGGGGCCCAGCTCGAAGAGGCAACGTGGGTCCCCCCTGCAATAGGCTCACCACTCATGGGCTGGGTCATAGAGGTCGGGTGCAGTGTTAGCTGGACGGAAGCCGAAGGCAGGGCACTTGGCGGTCCGATTATCGGCTACATAAGCTCGCTCTTGGGACGTGGAACGTCACCTCGCGAGGTGGAGAAGTTCCCGGCTAGATAAAGCTGGACTCACTTCGACGCACAGCAAGGGCTCTGGAACCTGTTCTCTCAAGAGGGGTTGGACTCTCTTCCACTCTGGCGTTGCAAGTAATGAGAGGCTGGGTTGGCAATTCTTGTTGCCCCCCGGCTCAAAGCCTGCACATTGGACTTAACCCAGAAGACGAGATGGTAGCTTCCCTCCGCTTTCGGGTTGGGTGACGGGTCCTGACTATTGTTGGTGTTTACGCACCAAACAGCAGCTCAGAGTACCCACTCTTTTTGGATTCCCTTGAGAGTGCTCCCTCGGGTGATTCCCTTGTTCTGCTGGGGGTCTTCAACGCTCATGTTGGCAACGACTTTGAAACCTGTAGAGTCGTGATTGGGAAAAATGGCCACCCGGATCTGAACCCAAGTGGTGCTTTGTTATTGGACTTTTGTGCTCGTCACGGATTGTCCATAACAAACACAATGTTCAAACATAAGGGTGTCCATATGTGCACTTGGCACCAGGACACCCTCGGCCGCAGTTCCATTATTGACTTTGTAGTTGTGTCATGGGATTTGCGGCCTCATGTTTTGGACACTCGGGTGAAGAGAGGGGCGAGCTTTCTACCGATCACCACCTGGTGGTGAGCTGGCTCCGATGGTGGGGTAGGATGGCAGGCCCAAAAGCATTGTGAGAGTCTTTTGGGAATGCCTAGCAGAGTCTCCTGTCAGAGAGAGTTTCTTTTTCCACCTCCGGAGGAACTTTGAACATGTCACAAAGGAGGTGCTGGACATTGAGTCTGAATGGATCATGTTCCGTGCCTCTCTTGTCAAGCCAGCTGATTGGAGCTGTGGCCGCAAGGTGTTTGGTGCCTGTCGCGGCGGTAATCCTAGAACCTGCTGGTGGCCACCAGCAGTGCGGGATGCCGTCAAGCTGAAGAAAGAGCTTATCTGGTCCTTTTGGCTCATGGGACTCCAGAGGCAGCGGGCATACCGACAGGCCAAGCAGTGCCTGGGGAATCTGTGGTGGGCTCTCCTATTTCTGGGGCTGAGGTTGCCAAGATAGTTTTAAAAGCTCCTCGGTGGCAAGGCCCCGGGGGTGGATGAGCTCCGTCCGGAGTTCCTTAAGGCTCTGGATGCTGTGGGGCTGTTTTAGTTGACAAGACTCTGCAACATCGCGTGGACATCAGGGGCGGTACCTCTGGATTGGCAGACCGGGGTGGTGGTTCCTCTCTTTAAGAAGGGGAACCGGAGGGTGTGTTCCAACTATCGTAGATCACACTCCTCAGCCTTCCCGGTAAGGTCTATTCATGTGTACTGGAGAGGAGGAACCTCGGATCCAGGACGAACAGTGTGGTTTTCGTCCTGGTCGTGGAACGGTAGACCAGCTCTATACTCTCGGCAGGGTCCTTGAGTGTGCATGGGAGTTTGTCCAACCAGTCTACATGTGCTTTGTGGACTTGGAGAAGACATTCGACCGTGGCCACCCCGGGAAGTCCTGTGGGGAGTGCTCAGAGAGTATGGGGTATCGGCATGTCTAATTGTGGCGGGTCGCTCCCTGTATGATCAGTGTCAGAGCTTGGTCCGCATTGCCAGCAGTAAGTTGGCTGCCCTTTGTCACCAAATGTGTTCATAAATTTTATGGACAGAATTTCTAGGTGCAGTCATGGCGTTGAGGGGATCCGGTTTGGTGGCTGCAGGATTAGGTCTCTCCTTTTTGCAGATGATGTGGTCCTTATGGCTTCAACTGGCCAGGATCTTCAGCTCTCATTGGATTGGTTCGCAGCCGAGTGTGAAGCGACTGGGATGAGAATCAGCACCTCCAAGTCCGAGGTTCTCGCCCGGGAAAGGGTGGAGTGCCATCTCGAGGTTGGGCAGGAGATCTTGCCCCAAGTGGATGAGTTCAAGTACCTGGAGTCTTGTTCATGAGTGAGGGAAGAGTGGATCGTGAGATGCACAGGCTGATCGGTGCGGCGTCTTCAGTAATGAGGACGCTATATCGATTCGTTGTGGTAAGAAGGAGCTGCGCCAGAAGGAAAAATTCTCTCAATTTACCGGTCAATCTACGTTCCCATCCTCACCTATGGTCATGAGCTTTGGGTAATGACCGAAAGGACAAGATCACGGGTACAAGCGGCCGAAATGAGTTTTCTCCGCTGGGTGGCGGGTCTCTCCCTTACTGTAAGAATTTTCACCGTTTAATTACAGTAACCTACTGGCAGCTAATGGTTCCAGTATAAAACTGTTTTTCTACAGCACACATACTGTGATTTATCACTACAGTTTATTACTGTAAAAAGTATCACAGTACTGTGCTGTATCAAATATACGCTTCACAGCATAATACTGTCATCTGTTTAGCGGCATTACACTGTTATTTTAGTGTATCTACTGTAATATCCATTAACAGTTAATTACAGTAAAATAATTGTAAGCACTGAGCTTTACAGTATAATGCCACTAGAAGTTAATGAGTTGAACTTTTAATTTTTCAAAATCAAAACCCCTGCAATCTGCTGGCATAAAAATGACTGGAGAAATGGCCTTGCAAGATTATGTTTTTATTAACCAATTATTTTAAAGTGCATCAAATACATTCAATGTACATTTAGTGCATTCTTCTTATTTTCAGTAAAGCATTTTAACATTTATAACATGTCCACTTAATTTCTAACTGGAGACAAAACACTGAACACGAGTCCAGTGTTTAGTTGTCGGCTACATAAAGCCCTACTCAAAGTCTGTGAGATGTTTTTTAAGGGTGGCTACGTGAGGATTTACAGTTGCTGCCTTTTTCTGGACCAGCTTCCCGGTCTTCTTGGACACCACCTTTCCCTGGCTAGCCTTTGTTCCCCTCTCAGGGTTAACGCCAATGAATCGCCTAAAAAAGAGAGAAAGCATATTAGATATTCTGTTGTGATTGAAGATTACTTGCAGTCGATACAGAACCCCCCTCACATTGTTATTTAGGAATATGCACTGCACAAATATTAATATCAATTTTAGGATATATGTGAGCCTATACCATAACCACAGCTGTAGATGAGTGAATGCTCTAAAACCCATTAAGACAAATTCAGAGAGGAAGACAATGCTAAAGCCTCCCCAATCCCTCTCTCTATTTATGTTTTCTCTCCATCTACGGGACCGTGTATTTACGCTGATGTTTCCTGTTTTCACCCATTTAACATATCGTTACCTGCTCATTACCTATCTTCTCTGCATCCTGGGGTCACACTGGTGCTTCTTGCCTTTACCCATTCAACATATCTTTACCTGCACATTACCTACCTTCTCTGTATCCTGGAGTCAAGCTGGTGTTTCCTGCCTTTACTCATTCAACATATCTTTACCTGCACATTACCTACCTTCTCTGTATCCTGGCGTCTAGCTGGTGTTTCCTGCCTTCACCTATTCAACATATCTTTACCTGCACATTACCTACCTTCCCTGCATCCTTGGGTCACACTGGTGCTTCTTTCTTTCACCATACAACATATCTTCACCTGCACATACCTACCTTGTCTGCATGGCCTCGACCACACCTGCGCTTCCTTCTTTCACCCATTCAACATACCTTCACCCGCACATTACCTACCTTCCCTGCATAGTGGGGTCACACTGGTGCTTCCTGCCTTTACCCATTCAACATATCTTCACCCGCACATTACCTACTTGCTCTGCATTCTCGGGTCAAGCTGGTGCTTCCTGCCATCATCCAGTCAACATATCTTTACCTGCAAATTACCTACTTTTTCTGCATCCTGGGGTCAAACAGGTGCTTCCTTCTTTGACCCAGTCAACATATCTTTACCTGCACATTACCTACCTTCTCTGTATCCTAGAGTCAAACTGGTGCTTCGGTCCCTAATAAGAAGGTCCACAAAGGAACAGAAGAGTCATTGATTTAAGGCACAAAATTGGGGAAATGACAAGTCAAATTCCTGAACAGAGGTGAGAAATATAAAATAAAATATCCTAACGGTATTTTAACAGTATCAAGAGGATTTACCTTTGAACAAATTCCAATGTCCGAGGACCTTCCTCTTGGTATTCCAAGTTGAACACATAGTAGGTGGCAAGAAGGGCAGCAAGCCCTGAGATTAAGCTAGGTTGGACGCCTTTGCAGATGACATCACCTTCCATGCTGATCATCCAACGTTTTATTGTGACTTTGTCACCAGCAACTGGTACAGTCAAGAAATGCAGTTTATGTTCCTAAACAGTATCCAATATGGGTAGCATTTTAAAAGTATTTGGAATGGCTACCTCACTCGCTCTCTCTTTCCTCTGTTTACATCTAGTCTCCTAAGGCAGTGGTTCTCAAATGGGGGTACGCGTACTCCTGGGGGTACTTGAAGGTATGCCAAGGGGTACGTGAGATTTTTTTTTAATATTCTAAAAATAGCAACAATTCAAAAATCCTTCATAAATATATTTATTGAATAATACTTCGACAAAATATGAATGTAAGTTCATAAACTGAACAACTAATCAAGTAGGCTATTCCATTCATTACCATAAAGCCAGAGTTTCCCCCATGCCATGATGGTTTGACCCTACCTGGCGGTGCCACACGGCACCAACTGTCAATCAACTATCCATGTAGAAAACAATGGAGGCTTGGTTAAAGCGTAGTGGACATGTTCCATAAATATTGATGTTAAAGATTTCTTTTTTTTTGAAGAAATGTTGAGAATGAAGTTCATGAATCCAGATGGATCTCTATTGCAATCCCCAAAGAGGGCACTTTAAGTTGATTACTTCTATGTGTAAAAATCTTTATTTATAATTGAATCACTTGTTTATTTTTCAACAAGTTTTTAGTTATTTTTATATCTTTTTTTCCAAATAGTTCAAGAAAGACCACAACAAATGAGCAATATTTTGCACTGTTATACAATTTAATAAATCAGAAACTGATGACATAGTGCTGTATTTTACTTCTTTATCTCTTTTTTTCAACCAAAAATGCTTTGCTCTGATTATGGGGTACTTGAATTTAAAAAATGTTCACAGGGGTACATCACTGAAAAAAGGTTGAGAACCACTGTCCTAAGGCAGTGGTTCTCAACCTTTTTTCAGTGCTGTGAACATTTTTTTAATGCAAGTAGACCTCCATGTCTTCATAACAGGAATATCCTGTATCCTCAAGTTGCATATCACAATAGTCATCATCAGTGTTAATAACACAAGAGCTGCTTGGATTTGCTGTTGAGCAAGTCAAACTTCGTTCAGTGTAGCCGTAGTGCTTCCTTGACACGTGCGATGTGAAAGTAGACTTAACTGTAAATCTTTTTTCACATTGACTGAAGGGGCACGTAACTGTCCTACCTTCGGTAATATGACTTTTCAAATGCAGGAGAAGGGCCCGTATATCATCGCACTTCGCGCTACATGAGACAATATTACAAGGTAAACCTTCTGCGCTATACATATCAGTCCTACTCTTGCCATATTTATGACGACGGCTGTGAGTTTTGAAGGCTGAGAAGTTGGAAAAAACTCTTGTGCATTTAGGGAAAGCACACTTAAACGATGCATTAGGCATACAACTATGACTTCGCATGTGTCTAACATACGCAAATACATTGCTGCAAGTCGTAGCACATATGTTGCAAGTTATCATCTTTTATGATGACTATGACAAAAAAGAAGAAAACTTAGCTAGCTAGCATGCGGCGGTACATGCGCGTGGTCAACGATAGTGTCTGTGATGCTGACTGTGACGCTATGTCATTTCGGACTTTATAAATATATATATAAAGTAATTCAAACAGAAAATGACACATCAAGGTACAAGTGACTCTTACCTTGTTATTAAAAACACACAATGCAGTAGGATGGATTTAGCGGGGTCGGCCAGGTGAAATGAAGCCCGGTTGGACGAATTGTGGGCGGACCCAAGAAACAAGTCTGAAAAATACTGAATTACACTGTAGGTTTTACAGTAACTTACTGCTGGTTGATATTTTTTGAAAAATGCAACAAAATTTACAGTACTTAACTGCATTTAAGAAGAACATGATAGGTTGATTGGCAACACTAAATTGGCCCTAGTGTGTGAATGTGAGTGTGAATGTTGTCTGTCTATCTGTGTTGGCCCTGCGATGAGGTGGCGACTTGTCCAGGGTGTACCCCGCCTTCCGCCCGATTGTAGCTGAGATAGGCTCCAGTGCCCCCCGCGACCCCGAAGGGAATAAGCGGTAGAAAATGGATGGATGGATGGAGTATATAACTGTAATTTTATTTTTTATTTTTACAGTAATTTTTTACAGTGAAGGTCATGGGTGTCAAACCAAATTTGGCCCAACGTGTAATTTGACTTGGCCCTTGAGGCAATATCAAATTAACACTAAAGCTGGACCGGCGATTATACATTGCGGCAGTGCCGCGGTAACACCGCATTCACCGCTACTTCTAATACTTGCCAAGACAAAAGTGACTCCAGCACTCCTCCCGAATTTTTTTTTTTTTTTTCAGCTAGTCAAACGAGTGCCGGCCCAGTTTCATGTCAGTGCAGCTTCTGCACCCACACACAATTGAATGCAACGCATACTTCATCAACAGCGATACAGGTTACACTGACGGTAGCCAAATAAAAAACTTTAACACTTTTAGAAATATACGCCACACTGTGAATCCACACCAAACAAGTATGACAAAAACTCATTTCAGGAGAACATCCGCACCGTAACACAACATAAACACAACACAACAAATACCCAGAACCCTTTGTAGCACTAAATCTTCCGGGACGCTACAAGGTGTGTGTGTGTGTGGGGGGGAGGTTTGGTGGTAGCGGGGGTGTATTTTGTAGCGTCCCGAAAGAGTTAGTGCTGCAAAAGATTCTGGGTATTTGTTCTTTTGTGTTTATGTTGTGTTACGGTGCGGATGTTCTCCCGAAATGTGTTTTTTATTTTTGTTTGGTGTGGGTTCACAGTGTGGCGTATATTTCTAACAGTGTTAAAGTTTTTTATACTGGCACCCTCAGTGTAACCTGTATCGCTGTTGATGAAGTATGCGTTGCATTTATTTGTGTATGCGTGCTGAAGCTGCACATATCTTGTGACTGGGTGTGAATGATGTTAGAATTGGGTGTACGAGATATGACTGTTGAACACCTTGTTCGATAATGAAAGTTGCCTCAGCTCAAAGCCTGAGCCCCGACATTAAAGAACGAGCATCTAAAAAAAGATGCCAGGTATCTGGCTTGGGCACATCAAATTAGATCAGTGTGTTGCAAACTGAGCAGTTTAAAGTCCTGAATGGTTGTTTTATTCATTGTTATTTTATTTTCAAATGTATTAGCCTGTGGAAAAAGTTAATGTTGATTTTACCTCAGAAGGCTGCAAATAGAAAAGAGGCATTCAATTTTTATTTAAATTGTATTTGATATGCAATTGATATTTTTTAATTATTATTATTATTATTTGAAACTCCATTTTGCATGTCACTATAAAGTTATATAAGCCTTGCTTGTTCAATATTCAATGCAAAACTTGTTTGGGTCCCTATTAAAAGGTTAATTTGTTCAACCTTGGCCCGCGGCTTTGTTCAGTTTTAAACTTTGGCCCACTCTGTATTTGAGGTTGACACCCCTGGTGAAGGTGAAGCTCTGTCATCCTGGAGGCCACGGGGAAGACCCAGGACACACTGGGAACACTATGTCTCCCGGCTGGCCTGGGAACGCCTGGGGATCCCCTGAGAAAAGGTCCTAGGTGAGGGATCAGACAAAGAGCAGCTCAAAGACCTTTATGAAAAGTACAAATCGAGGACCTAGATTTTTTCTCGCCCAGGCGCAGGTCACCGTGGCTCCCCTGTGGAGCCAGGCGCAGAGGTGGGGCACGATGGCGAGCGACTGGTGGCCGGGCCTGTCTCCATGGGGCCCTGCCGGGCTCAGCTCGAAGAGGCAACGTGGGTCAACCCTCCAATGGGCTCACCACTCATGGGCCCATTGAGGTCATAGAGGTCAGATGCAGTGTGAACTGGGCGGCAGCCGAAGGCAGGGCACTTGGCGGTCCGATTATCGGCTACATAAGCTCGCTCTTGGGACGTGGAACGTCACCTCGCTGGGAGGGAAAGAGCCTGAGCTGGTGCGCGAGGTGAAGAAGTTCCGGCTAGATATAGTTGGACTCACTTCGACGCACAGCAAGGGCTCTGGAACCTGTTCTCTCAAGAGAGGCTGGACTCTCTTCCACTCTGGCGTTGCAAGCAATGAGAGGCAGGGGTGGCAATTGTTGTTGCTCAAAGCCTGCACGTTGGACTTTAACCCAGTAGACGAGATGGTAGTTTCCCTCCGCCTTCGGGTTGGGTGACGGGTCCTGACTGTTGTTTGTGTTTACGCACCAAACAGCAGCTCAGAGTACCCACTCTTTTTGGATTCCCTTGAGGGAGTACTGGAGAGTGCTCCCTCGGGTGATTCCCTTGTTCTGTTGGGGGACTTCAATGCTCATGTTGGCAAGGACAGTGAAACCTGGAGAGTCGTGATTGGGAAAAATGGCCACCCGGATCTGAACCCAAGTGGTGCTTTGTTATTGGACTTTTGTGCTCGTCACGGATTGTCCATAACAAACACAATGTTCAAACATAAGGAAGAACTTTGAACATGTCACGAGGGAGGTGCTGGACATTGAGTCTGAGTGGACCATGTTCCGTGCCTCTCTTGTCGAGTCTGCTGATTGGAGCTGTGGCCGCAAGGTGTTTGGTGCCTGTCGTGGCGGTAATCCTAGAATTCGCTGGTGGCCACCAGCAGTGAGGGATGCCGTCAAGCTGAAGAAAGAGCCTATCGGGTCCTTTTGGCTCATGGGACTCCAGAGGCAGCGGGCATACCGACAGGCCAAGCAGTCCCTGGGGAATCTGTGGTGGACTCTCCTAATTCTGGGGCTTAGGTTGCCTAGGTAGTTAAAAAGCTCCTCTGTGGCAAGGCCCCGGTGGTGGATGAGTTCCTTAAGGCTCTGGATACTGTGGGGCTGTCTTGGTTGACAAGACTCTGCAACATCGCGTGAACATTGGGGGCGGTACCTCTGGATTGGCAGACCGGGGTGGTGGTTCCTCTCTTTAAGAAGGGGAACCGGAGGGTGTGTTCCAACTATCGTGAAACACACTCCTCAGCCTTCCCGGTAAGGTCTATTCATGTGTACTGGAGAGGAGGAAACTCGGATCCAGGACGAACAGTGTGGTTTTCGTCCTGGTCGTGGAACGGTAGACCAGGTCTATACTCTCGGCAGGCTCCTTGAGTGTGAAGCGACTGGGATGAGAATCAGCACCTCCAAGTCCAAGTCCGTGGTTCTCGCGCAGGAAAGGGTCGAGTGCCATCTCCAGGTTGGGGAGGAGATCTTGCCCCAAGTGGAGGAGTTCAAGTACCTAGGAGTCTTGTTCACGAGTGAGGATAGAGTGGATCGAGAGATCCACAGGCGGATTGGTGCGGCGTCTTCAGTATTGAGGACGCTATATCGATCCGTTGTGGTGAAGAAGGAGCTGAGCCAGAAGGAAAAGCTCTCAATTTACCGTCGATCTACGTTCCCAGCTTTGGGTTATGACTGAAAGGACAAGCGGCCGAAATGCGTTTCCTCTGCCGGGTGGTGGGTCTCTCCCTTAGAGACAGGGTGAGAAGCTCTGTCATCCGGGAGGAACTCAAAGTAAAGCCGCTGCTCCTCCACATTGAGAGGAGGCATGAGGTGGTTCGGGCATCTGCTCAGGATGCCACCCGAACGCCTCTAGGGAGGTGTGGCAGGAGGCCACGGGGAAGACCTAGGACACATTGGAAAGATTATGTCCCCGGCTGGCCTGGGAACGCCTCGGAATACCCCGAGAAGAGCTGGACGAAGTGGCTGGGGAGAGGGAAGTCTGGGATTTTCTGCTCAGGCTGCTGCCCCCGCAACCCGACCTCGGATAAGCGGAAGAAAATGGATGGATTTAGAATGACAGTTATACTGTCAGATTGAGTACAAAAACTAACTAAACCTTACACAATATAATGTTTGTAGTAAAACTCACAAAGATACATATCTCCAGGCATTATTAGCCATTTTGCATGTGTGGTTTAGGAGTTATGTTTAAATAAATAACTGTCAGATTGAGTGTGACAGTAAACTGTCATAGTGAGTAAAACCCTTATTTTGTATTTGCAAACCTTACAAAAACAACTTAATCTAGTTAAACTCACACAGATACAATATTACAGGCATTTTTAGACACAATGCATGTTTGGTTTTAGAGTAATGTTTATATAACTTTCATATTTAGTATGACAGTTATACTGTCATATTGAATAAAAAAAACAACTAACCTGTGTCTTTGCAAACCTTACAAAATACCATTTTTCTAGTAAAACTAACTAAGATACATGCTCCAGGCATTATTAGCTATTTTGCATGTGTTGTTTGAGTTATGTTTAAATAACTGTCATATTGAGTGTGACAGTATACTGTCATAAATCCCAATTTTTGTATTTGCAACCCTGATTCTGGTAAAACTCACATATATACAATATTACAGGCAGTTTTGGACATAATGCATGTTTGGTTTTGGTTTTGGAGTTATGTTTTTATAACTTTCATATATAGTATGACAGCTAAACTGTTATATTGAGAAAAAAACAATTTTTGTATTAGCAAACCATACAACTGATTCAAATAAAACTCACATGGATTCAATATTACAGGCATTTTCAGACATTTTGCATGTTTGGTTTAGGAATTATGTTGTAATACATAATACAATACAAATAATTTTTGTGTTTGCAAGCCTTAAAAAAGCATGTTTCCAGTAAAACTCCCAAAGATGCATTATTTCAGGCATTATTAGCCATTTTTCAGGTGTGGTTTAGGAGTTATGTTAAAATAACTGTCATATTGAGTGTGGCGTTATACTGTCATATTGAGTTAAAAAAAAACTAACTTGTGTCTTTGCAAACCTTACAAAAGAAAATGTTTCTAGCAACACTCACAAAGATATTTTTTTTCACGCTATTAGACATGTTTCATGTGTATTTAGGAGTTATAATTAAATAACTTTCATATTGAGTGTTAAAGTTATAATGTCATTATGTGTAAAACCTAATTTTTGTATTTGCAAACCTTACAAAAACAATTGATTCTAGTCAAACTTACATTGATTCAATATTACAGGCATTTTTAGACAATTTACATGTTTGGTTTAAAAGTTGTGTTTGAATACATTTGTATTGCTTTATTCACATTATCTCAGGATTCTAAGATCATTACTTTCATATTGAGTAAAACACTACTTTAGTTTTTTGCAAACGTTACAAACTCACATGATACATTATTATAAGCAATTTTAGACATGACACACGTTTGGTTCTGGAGTTATGTTTATATAACTTTTATATTTAGTATGACTGTTATACTGTCATATTGAATAAAAAAAAAACTAGCTTGTGTCTTTGCAAACTTTACAAAAGATCATTTTTCTAGTAAAACTAACAAAGATACATGTCTCCAGGCATTATTACCCATTTTGCATGGGTTGTTTAGGAATTATGTTTAAATAAATTTGTATTGCTTTTTTCGCATTATCTCAGGATTCTTAGATCATTACTTTCATATTGAGTAAAAAACTACTTTTTGTTTTAGCAAACCTTACAAATTCACATAAATACATTATTACAGGCATTTTTAGACATAACACATGTTTGGTTTTGGAGTTATGTTTATATAACTTTTATATTTAATATGACTGTTATACTGTCACATTGAATTAAAAAAACTAGCTTGTGTCTTTGCAAACTTTACAAAAGTTCATTTTTCTAGTAAAACTAACAAAGATACATGTCTCCAGGCATTATTACCCATTTTGCATGGGTTGTTTAGGAATTATGTTTAAATACAATTGTATTGCTTTTTTCGCATTATCTCAGGATTCTTATATCATTACTTTCATATTGAGGAAAAAACTACTTTTTGTTTTTGCAAACCTTACAAACTCACATAAATACATTATTACAGACATTTTTAGACATGACACATGTTTGGTTTTGGAGTTATGTTTATATAACTTTTATATTTAGTATGACTGTTATACTGTCATATTGAATTTAAAAAAACTAGCTTGTGTCTTTGCAAACTTTACAAAAGATCATTTTTCTAGTAAAACTAACAAAGATACATGTCTCCAGGCATCATTAGCCATTTTGCATGGGTTGTTTAGGAATTATGTTTAAATACATTTTTATTGCTTTTTTCGCATTATCTCAGGATTCTAAAATCCTTACTTTCATATTGAGGAAAAAACTACTTTTTGTTTTTGCAAACCTTACAAACTCACATTAATACATTATTACAGGCATTTTTAGACATGACACGTTTGGTTTTGGAGTTATGTTTCCAGGCATTATTAGCCATTTTGCATATTTTGTTTAGGAGTAATGTTTAAATACATTTGTATTGCTTTTTTCACATTATCTCAGGATTCTTAGATCATTACTTTCATATTGAGTAAAAAACTACTTTTTGTGTTTGCAAGATTTAAAAAAGCATGTGTTTCGAGTAAAACGGCCAAAGATGCATTATTTCAGGCATTATTAGCCATTTTTCATGTGTGGTTTGAGTTATGGTTAAATAACTGTCATATACTGTCAGTTATGACATAGTAAGTAAAACCTAATTTATGTATTTGCAAACCTTACAAAATCATTTAAATCTAGTAAAACTCACATGGATTCAATATTACAGACATTTTTAGACTTTTGCATGTTTGGTTTAGGAATTATGTTGGAATCATTTTTATTAATTTGTTCGTATTTTCTCAGAATTTTAGAACATTACTGTCATATTGAGTAAATAAATAATTTTTGTGTTTGCAAGCCTTAAAAAAGCATATGTTTCGAGTAAAACTTACAAGAATGCATTATTTCAGGCATTGTTAATCATTTTTCATGTGTAGTTTAAGAGTTATGTTTAAATAACTGTCATATTGAGTGTGGCAGTTATACTATCATATTGAGTAAAAAAAAACTAACCTGTCTTTGCAAACCTTACAAAAGAAAATGTTTCTAGTAACACTCACAAAGATACATTTGTTCACGCATTATTAGACATGTTTCATGTGTGGTTAGGAGTTATAAATAAATAATTGTCATATTGAGTGTTACAGTTTTAATGTCATTATGTGTAAAACCTAATTTTTGTATTTGCAAACCTTACAAAAACAACAGATTCTAGTAAAACTTATATAGATTCAATAATACAGGCATTTTTAGACATTTTACATGTTTGGTTTAAAATTTGTGTTTGAATACATTTGTATTGCTTTTTTCGCATTATCTCAGGATTCTAAGAACATTACTTTCATATTGAGTAAAAAACTACTTTTTGTTTTTGTAAACCTTACAAACTCACATAAATACATTATTACAGGCATTTTTAGACATGACACATGTTTGGTTTTGGAGTTATGTTTATATAACTTTCATATTTATTATGACTGTTATACTGTCATATTGAATTTAAAAAACTAGCTTGTGTCTTTGATATCTTTACAAAAGATCATTTTTTTAAACTAACAACGTTACATGTCTCCCTAGGCATTATTAGCCATTTTGCATGTGTTGTTTAGGAGTTAGGTTTAAATACATTTTTATTGCTTTTTTCCCATTATCTCAGGGTTCTAAGAACATTACAGTCAAGTAAAAAACTACTTTTCGTGTTTGCAAAATGTAAAACTCAGTAAAACTCCCAATGATTCATTATTTCAGGCATTATTAGCCATTTTTTTGTGTGGTTTATGAGTTATGTTTAAATAGCTGTCATATTGAGTGTGATTTTGTCATTGTGAGTAAAACCTAATTTTTGTATTTGCAAACCTTACAAAAACAACCGATTCTAGGAAAACTCACATTGATACAATATTACAGGCATGTTTAGACATATTGCATGTTTGGTTTTGGAGTTATATTTATATAACCTGCTTTCTGAGCTGCCACCTTTGTGGTTTGCGTGTCCCACTGATCCAGGAACTATGTTGTCCGGAGGCTTCTATGGTCTCCCAAGACAAACAGGTCCTAGGTGAGGGATCAGACAAAGAGCAGCTCAAAGACCTTTATTAAAAGTATGATTGAGGACCTAGATTTTTTCTCGCCCGGATGCAGGTCACCGTGGCTCCCCTGTGGAGCCAGGCCCAGAGGTGTGGCATGATGGCGATTGACGGGCCTGTCCCCATGGGGCCCAGCCGTGCTCAGCTCGAATAGGCAACGTGGATCCCCCCTCCAGGGCTCACCACTCATGGGCTGGGTCATAGAGGGTGCAGTGTGAGCTTTGTGGTCCCATTATCGGCTACATAAGCTCGCTCTTGGGACATGGAACGTCACCTCGCTGGGAGGGAAGGAGCCTGAGCTGGTGCTTGAGGTGGAGACGTTCCCGGCTAGATATAGTTGGACTCACAGCAAGGGCTCTGGAACCTGTTCTCTCAGAGGGGCTGGACTGAGCTGAACTTTCATTACTTGCAACTAATGAGAGGCTGGGGTGGAAATTCTTGTTGCAAAGCCTGCACGTTGGACTTTAAACCCAATAGACGAGATGGTAGCTTCCTTCAGCCTTCGGGTTGGGTGACGGGTCCTGACTGTTGTTTGTGTTTACACACCAAACAGCAGCTCAGAGTACCAACACTTTTTGGATTCCCTTGAGGGAGTACTGGAGAGTGCTCCCTCGGGTGATTCCCTTGTTCTGCTGGTGGACTTCAACGCTATGTTGGCAACGACAGTGAAACCTGGAGAGTCGTGATTGGGAAAAATGGCCACCCGGATCTGAACCCAAGTGGTGCTTTGTTATTGGACTTTTGTGCTTGTCACGGATTGTCCATAACAAACACAATGTTCAAACATAAGGGTGTCCATATGTGCACTTGGCACAAGGACACCATCGGCCGCATGATTGACTTTGTAGTTGTGTCATGGGATTTGCGGCCTCATGTTTTGGACAGTCGGTGAAGAGAGGGGCAGAGCTTTCTACCAACCACCACCTGGTGGTGAGCTGGCTCCGATGGTAGGGGAGGATGCCGATCAGACCTGGCAGGCCCAAACGCGTTGTAAGGGTCTGCTGGGAACACCTAGCAGAGTCTCCTGAAGAACTTTGAACATGTCCGGAAGAACTTTGAACATGTCACGAGGGAGGTGATGGACATTGAGTCGGAGTGGACCATGTTCCGTTCCTCTCTTGTTGAGCCAGCTGATTGAAGCTGTGGCCGCAAGGTGTTTGGTGCCTGTCGTGGCGGTAATCCACCAGCAGTGAGGGATGCTATCAAGCTGAAGAAAGAGCCACCGGGTCCTTTTGGCTCATGGGACTCCAGAGGCAGTGGGCATACCGACAGGCCAAGCGAGACCTCCTCAGTCCCACCAACACGTCGTCCTATGAAGAAACAGTGCCTGGGAAGTCTGTGGTGGGCTCCCCTATTTCTGGGGCTGAGGTAGCCAAGGTAGTTAAAAGGCTCCTCGGTGGCAAGGCCCCGGTGGTATGAGCTCCGTCCGGAGTTCCTTAAGGCTCTGGATGCTGTGGGGCTGTCTTGGTTGACAAGACTCTGCAACATTGCGTCTACTTCGGGGGCGGTACCTCTGGATTGGCAGACCGGGGTGGTGGTTCCTCTCGTTAAGAAGGGGAACCGGAGGGTGTGTTCCAACTATCGTAGATCACACTCCTCAGCCTTCCCGGTAAGGTCTATTCATTTGTAATGGAGAGGAGGAACCTCGGATCCAGGACGAACAGTGTGGTTTTCGTCCTGGTCGTGGAACGGTAGACCAGCTCTATACTCTCGGCAGGGTCCTTGAGTGTGCATGGGAGTTTGCCCAACCAGTATACATAAGTTTTGTGGACTTGGAGAAGACATTCGACCTTGGCCCCCGGTAAATCCTGTGGGGAGTGCTCAGAGAGTATGGAGTATCGGCATGTCTGATTGTGGCGGGTGTCTCCCTGTATGATCAGTGTCAGAGCTTGGTCCGCATTGCCGGCAGTATGTCGGACCCCTTTCCAGTGAGGGTTGGACTCCGCCAAGGTTGCCCTTTGTCACCGATTCTGTTCATAACTTTAATGGACATAATATCTAGGCGCAGTCATGGCTTTGAGGATCCCCTCAACGCCATGACTGCGCCTGGTTTGGTGGCTGCAGGATTAGGTATCTGCTTTTTGCAGATGATGTGGTCCTGATGGCTTCAACTGGCCAAGATCTTCAGCTTTCATTGGATCGGTTCGCAGTGAAGCGACTGGGATGAGAATCAGCACCTCCAAGTCCGAGTCCATGGTTCTCGCCCGGGAAAGGGTGGAGTGCCATCTCGAGGTTGGGAAAGAGATCTTGCCCCAAGTGAAGGAGTTCAAGTACCTAGGAGTCTTGTTCACGAGTGAGGATAGAGTGGATTATGAGATCTACAGGCGGATCGGTGCGGCGTCTTCAGTAATGAGGACGCTATATCGATCCGTTGTGGTGAAGAAGGAGCTGAGCCAGAAGGAAAAGCTTTCAATTTACCGGTCGATCAACGTTCCCATCCTCACCTATGGTCATGAGCTTTGGGTTATGACCGAAAGGACAAGGTCACGGGTACAAGCGGCCGAAATGAGTTTCCTCCGCCGGGTGGTGGGTCTCTCCCTTAGAGATAGGGTGAGAAGCTCTGTCATCTGGGAGGAACTCAGTGTAAAGCCGCTGCTCCTCCACATTGAGAGGAGCCAGATGAGGTGGTTCGGGCATCTGCTCAGGATGCCACCCGAACGCCTCCCTAGGTCCGAACGGTAGGAGGCCATGGGGAAGACCTAGGATACATTGGAAAGACTATGGCCTGGGAACGCCTCGGGATCCCCCGAGAAGAGCTGGACGAAGTGGCTGGGGAGAGGGAAGTCTGGGCTCTCTGCTTAGGCTGCTGCCCCCGCAACCCGACCTCGGATAAGCGGAAGAAAATGGATGGATTTAGTATGACAGTTATACTGTCATATTGAGTGTGACAGTATACTGTCATAAAACCCAATTTTTGTATTTGCAAACCTGATTCTAGTAAAACTCACATCTATACAATATTACAGGCAATTTTGGACATAATGCACGTTTGGTTTTGGAGTTATGTTCATATAACTTTAATATATAGTATGACATCTATACTGTTATAATGAGTAAAAAAGCTAACTTGTGTCTGTCATAAAACTCAATTTTTGTATTTGCAAACCTTACAAAAACAAATGATTCTAGTAAAACTCACATGGATTCAATATTACAGGCATTTTTAGACATTTTGCATGTTTGGTTTAGGAATCATGTTGGAATACATTTGTATTGTTTTTTTCACATTATCTCAGCATTTTAAGAACTTACTGTCATATTGAGTAAAAAAAACCTTTTGTGTTTGCAAGCCTTAAAAAAACAACCGATTCTAGTAAAACTCACATTGATACAATATTACAGGCATGTTTAGACATCTTGCATGTTTGGTTTTGGAGTTATGTTTATATAACCTGCTTTCTGAGCCGCCACCTTTGTGGTTTGCGTGTCCCACTGATCCTAGGAGCAGGGGCGGATTAAGAAATTTTGGCCCCCTGGGCCTGACATGGTCTTGGCCCCTCAACCCCCCGCGCGTGTGGGCGCACACACACGCACGCACTATGCAAGAAATACTGTATACTGTGAACAGACATGCACACTGTACTGTACAGAAGAGTGCACATACTGCACACACACTATTAGGTATACCACACAGACACTGACAAGCACAGGTTTCACACAGACACAGGGGGAGGGGATAAATGGCCTAAAAATAAACATTTTTGAAAATGATTACGCCCACTTCAGTGATGGTGCATTGGGTCATTTGAGAGATATTATGTATTGGAAGTTGGTAGCTATCATGAAATAAACCCCCCAACCCACCCAAAAAACTAAATCGGACATGATTTTTGCCCCCTTTTCCTCCCTTCTATCATTAAAAATAAAATAATATCTTAGGAAAACACATTGGCATAACGGCAGCTGTGCAGCAAATTGAGGCTCAAAGTCTGTATCTATTTGTGGTTAAGCTTGAGGAGAAGGAGAAAGGTAAAATGATAACATGCATCGGAGAGCACCACAAAGAAAGGTGTAGGCCAGTTCATGGTACAAGGGCTGCATGCAGGTCAAGATAGCCCATTTCCAAGAATGCTATAGTGGCTGGACAGGCACTGGACATGTCCTGAACTCAGTGTCAGACGTGGCTGCCGAATACTTGGATGAAGTGAAGCAGCTGACAGATCTCATGCTGCCCCATCTGAAGACTGTCCTGGCCAGGCAGAGGATGGATGAGGAGACCTTCCCAATGGACCCTGTCAGTGAACAGGCTAGTAACATTGATGGCACCCCTGTGCACAACATTGGGATGGAGAGACAATGTGGCAAGGTGGACTACAAACTGAAGAAGTTGGGCACACTGAACGCAGTCAATAGGTCAATAATTTTACAGAAGAGCCAGGAGCTTCAGAGGTTTCAAGGCAGCAGCACAAGCAAAAAGGGAGGTTGAACTCAACTGGAGTAAATTCATGAAGGCAAAATTCGAGAGTAGGGCAGATGAGAAACAAGAGATGGCTCAAAGAAAGGAGAGTAAGAGACTAGACATGCTGGACACACTGAAATCTTTTGATGGCCCCTTCACGATAGTGGGGAAGTTGAAAAGTTCCTTGTGGATGAAAGTCTGCACAAGAATGCAAAGCTGCAGAGAATGAAGCTTGAGGTTCAGTTTGCCAGAGAAAGCACCAAGCTTCTGCCTAAAGTCAATCCTATCTTCACAATCCAGGTGACACTTCCCAGAAATGGCAAAAGTGCAATTCTCCAAGTCATAATGGATACTTAGAATTTTATGGTGGTGGTAAGTATTCATGAAAACAGGTAGCCTAACATTAGTGAATGGGTGAATTCTGGAAATAACCTAAAAATCTTACACAGTGCACCTTTAAGCAAGGGGTTTCTTTCGTGCTTTCAATTTTGCAAAATCATCCACCACATCATTGAAGTCCAACTCTCTTGTCAGCTCACTCTCAATTGCCATTAGAGATAACGCATTTAATCTTTTCTGAGTCATTCTTGTGCGCAGCTCATTTTTTACTCTTGACAAAAGAGAGAATGAGCGTTCTCCCTCACAGTTACTGACCGGTAGAGTGAGAAAAATCTGTAGCGCAATGTATGTATTAGGAAACGTAGGCTGTAGTCCAAAATGTATTATTGTTTTGAGCAGTCCTGAAGGGGTCCTCTCCTCATCAGTGTTGTTGAGCTGTATAAAAGATTTGAACTGTATAAGCTCCTGTCCAAGACTTTCATTGAGGTCAGATGGGTATGATTCAGTGAGAATCTTGGCCTTGTGAAGGACTGAAGCATTGGACTCTGTATCCAAAGAGAAAAGGACACTGAACAAATTGTTCAGATGTTTGTAGGCCTCCAGACGGTGATTAAGGCTTGAACTCAGTTGATCAATAGAGGCAATAAATGTCTCTATTTGAAACAGTTGCCTTCCCTCAAGCACAACATCTGGGGATGCTGATTCATCAGCAAACTTTTTACGTTTCCTCGTCCGTTCAGCCCTGTAAGATGGGGTGCCACCCAACATGTTTAAGGCTTTCTGCTCAAAATGATCAAATAGATCTCTTTGGGAGAGAACAAAGGTGCGCAGAGATTCCAGCAATCTAACTGCTGTACCAAGGTCCATGTCTGCTTTTTGAAGTTGCAGACTTGTGGCCTGAAATCTGGACAGAACAGTGTCCCAAAAGCCTGCCATGAAGGCCATCTCAAGTGAATCCAGCTTCCGCACTAGACTGTCAGCTTCAGTTCGTGTGTCTCGTTTCTCTGTGTCATCAGTGGAAATAACCTGTAGTGCTGCTTTTATTTTACTGTAGTTCTGCCACAGTGCTTTGGTAGATTCTGCACGGCAACTCCAACGCGTGTTGGATAAAGCTTTAAGTGTGAGATCTATGTTGGAATTGCCAAATACCCTGTCCCATCGGTGTGTGGATGCAGTTGTGAAGTTGTAAATAGACTGAATCAAGTCAAAATACTTAGAGACTTCATTTCCACATCTGTCAATGCTGTTGACTCCCACCAAATTCAAAGAGTGAGCTGCACATGGAATATAGTGTATTAATGGGTTGCTTTTCTTTAAGTGAGCCTGCAACCCATTATACCTCCCTGACATGTTGCTGGCATTATCATAAGCCTGCCCCCTGCAATTTGACAGCTCTAACCCTAGATTTTCCAACACAGACATGACACAGTTAGCCAAACTTTCACCTGTATGGCTAGTAATGGGCTCAAAACCCACAAAGCGTTCAACAACACTGCCCTCTTTGCTAACAAAACGGAATATGAATGTCAATTGGTCCACATGAGATAAATCTGGGGTTGAATCCACAATGATAGAGTAGTATTTGCTTGCTTGCAGTTCATCTGCTATAGCCTGTTTGGTTTTTGCACCCATCAATTCAATGAATTCCTCACAAATGGTGGAGGACAGATATGAGGTATTACCTCGACCCATCTGCCCAAACTTTCTGATGTGATCCTTTAGAAAGGGATCAAATTCAGCCAGGACCTCCAGAATACCAAGGTAGTTCCCATTGAGAGGAGACCCTAACGATTCATTTTTACCCCTAAATGCAAGGCCCCTTTCTGCAAGGAATTTAATGACTGCAACAACTCTTTGTAACACCTGCCTCCAATAGCTGCTCTCTGCCTGAAACTGTTTGAACAGGTCTGCATCAACTGTGGCACCTTTGGCGCGGTTCAAGACTGCTTGCATGCAGGTTATGTGCTCAGCACTTCGCTCATGTTCACCAAATCTTTCTGAGTGTTTCCAATCACAATAGCCTGTCACAAAAGAATGCGTTTTTGGGGAAAACAGTTTGCATGCAAAGCAGTAAACATTACCAGTAGAGGGAGAGTACATCAGCCACTCTCTTTGTACTCGTTGTCCATTGGGCAAGTGTGAAGTAAAATGTTCATTGTTTAGGCATCGGGTTTTGCCTCCTAGCCCACTGTTCCTCACAGAAGCTGGATAATGGCTGTGACGGTTGTGAAATGATTTTGCACCTCTTTGAATAAGAACTTCCTTCATTGACTCAGTGAGGGTCTCAGCCCATTTAGCGGGATCACTAGGTAGAGTTGTCACTGTAGATGGTGTTGAAGAAAGATTCAGCTCATTTTCTATGCTGTCCAGAGGTGCAGTGACCTCACATTCATCCGAGCAACTGGCTACTGCTGAATTGGTTGAATCATAAGCATCAGAAGCATTTGGTTCAGTGTCTACACTTGTAGTGGTCTCAGGATCTTGGGAGCTACATGCTAGCTCAGGTGCATTGCTAACCTTAGCTGAATTTGCAGTAGCATTTATAGAATTGCTTTCAGCAGATGTCTTTGTACTGAAGAAGCTGGAGATATTTGGAACACTCTCAAGTAAAACTGATTCCTTTTTTTTCTTTTCTTGCTGAATTTTTTTTCTAGCTCCTCCACTTAAACGTTTATGATCCATATTTCCCTTCTTTCTTTGCACATTGGCTCTTTGCCTATCACAACAGATAAACCAACTATGTGTGTGTGTGTGTGTGTGTGTGTGTGTGTGTGTGTGTGTGAGTTTGTTTGTGTGTTTATGATCGGTGCTGCTTCCTTCAAGTGTGTGAGGTGATTTAGAAAACTAGCAACCCAGCATCAACACTCCAAAGCAGAGAATAACAGCTTACTAGCATAGACAATTGAGAGCAGAGAATCAACTGATTCGTCTGATAGACAGCAGGAGAGCAGAGTGGTCAGTGATGATCGAATCAAGAAAATGTCTAAATGGCAAGGGAACAGACTGATTTGTACTGAGGAGAAAGAGAGAGAGAGCCAATTACAGTGAAATATATTCCAAAAGAGCCAAGTGACTAGCTGAAGGCAGGGACAAATGCCTTGGAGTGACCAACAAGAGTGCAAAGTACCAAATGGCAAAATGTGGAAAGACCAACAGGCAGATCTGCTTTTACCTCTTATCTTCACAACCAAAAAGTTGCTAAATGATGTTTTCAGTCGCTAGCCAGGTATGGCCAAAAGACGCGAAATCTAGCGGCAAAGTCGGTCAATCACACTGACAGTGAAACAAATATTTTGAAAAGATAATAATTGTACACCTTTGTGCACTTTAGTCTTCTATCTAAATATTTTCACAAAGGACACCAAGGCAGCTTGCTAGCTATGATGGGAGCAACAATGTCTGATAGACAGCAGGAGAGCAGAGTGGTCAGTGATGATCCAATCAAGAAAATGTCTAAATGGCAAGGGAACAGACTGATTTGTACTGAGGAGAAAGAGAGAGCCAAGTACAGTTAAATATATTCCAGAGCCAAGTGACTAACTGAAGGCAAAGACAACAGCCAGATACCTTAGCAGAGACCAACAAGAATTCAAAGTACCTAATAGCAAGATGGCGAGACCAACACAATAAATTGTATTAGGATTTAATTTATTAACGTTAATCTTAACAGCCAAAAAGTTGCTGAATAATGTTTGTAGTCGCTAGCCAGGTATGCCCAAAACAAGAGTCGCTAAACCTAGCAGCAAAGTTGCTTAATTGCAACACACTCTAGGATTCAGGGGAATTAAGGATAATAAAGATATTAATTGTACAACTTTTTGTACTTTTTTTCTAGTTTTTTGAGTCGCCAGCCATGTATGGCCAAAAGTCGCTAATTGAATGCCAACGTTGCTTAATCGCCAACACACTGGGACTCACTGAAGGACTGACTGAATAAAAAAGATAATTAAGATAATTGTGTACTTTTCTCTTCTGATATTTTCTCTAAGGACCCCAAGCTATCTGCAAGCAGCAATAATGTCTGACAGACAGGAGAGCAGAGTGGTCAGTGATGAATGGCAAGGGAACAGGCTGATTTGTACTGAGGAGAAAGAGAGAGAGAGAGCCAATTACAGTGAAATATATTCCAAAAGAGCCAAGTGACTAGCTGAAGGCAGGGACAAATGCCTTGGAGTGACCAAGAAGAGTGCAAAGTACCAAATGGCAAAATGTGGGAAGACCAACAGGAAGATCTGCTTTTACCACTTATCTTCACAACCAAAAAGTCGCTAAATGATGTTTTTAGTCGCTAGCCAGGTATGGCCAAAAGACGCGAAATCTAGCGGCAAAGTCGGTCAATCACACAGTGAAACAAATAATTTTAAAAAGATAGTAATCGTACAATGTCTTGTACTTTTGTCTTCTTTCTTAATATTTCTCAAAGGACACCAAAATGTCGCTATCTGCAGGCAGCTTGCTAGCTATGATGGCAGCAACAATGTACCTTAGAGTGACTGACCAACAAGAGCTCAAAGTACCTAATGGCAAAATGTGGAGAGACAGACACAATAAATTGCATTAAGATGAAGAGAACTGTTGCTATTATTAATCTTAACATCAACCAGAAAGTCGCTAAATGTCACCAGCCAGGTATGGCCAAAAGTCGCTTAATTGGCCACACACAGTAACAGAGAAACTAACAAAAAAAAGATCATAAAGATAATAGTTGTACAACTGTGTGTACTTTTGTCTTCTTTCTAAATATTTTCCCAAAGGACACCAAAATGTTGCTATCTGCAGGCGGGAGCGTGCCTATGTTCCCCGGGTCCTATGTTCCCCGGGTCCTATGTTCCCCGGTTGTTCCTGGGTCTTTGTATGCGACCGGGGAACTTAGGACCCTTTTTCTAAAAAAGGGTCCTATGTTCCCTGCATTGTATCTGGCGAAATTGCGAAATTGTGCCCTGACCAAAACCATCCCTAAACCTAACCTGTCACAGGGCGTTGTGGAGCACTTTTTTTTGGCGAAATTGTGCCCTGACCAAAACTATCCCTAAACCTAACCTGTCACAGGGCGTTGTGGAGCACTTTTTTTTGGCGAAATTGTGCCCTGACCAAAACTATCCCTAAACCTAACCTGTCACAGGGCGTTGTGGAGCACTTTTTTGGCGAAATTGTGCCCTGACCAAAACCATCCCTAAACCTAACCTGTCACAGGGCGTGCGGCAGCAGATAGAGCAACTCAAACGCGAACTTCCTTCCTTCGACAACTTAAACGCGTCTCTGTCATGCGTGTCTGCGTGCGTCTTACTTAGTCGCGCATTGGAAGCAGTGGGGAACATAGAACCCTTTTCTGGAAAAAGTGTTGTACGTTCCCCGCAGCGGGGAACATAGAACCCTTTTTTTTAAAAAGGGTCCTTAGTTCCCCGGTAGAGGGGAACATAGGACCCGGGTAACATAGGGACGGGGAACATAGGGATGACCCGCTGCAGGCAGCTTGCTAGCTATGATGGCAGCAACGATGTCTGCCAGACAGGAGAGAGTGGTCAGTGACGATCGAATCGAGAAAATGACAAAATGGGTCAAAGACCAAAAAGTTATTAACTGACAGCAGTGACAAATGTCAGACTGTAAACTTTCTCGAAAGAAAAGGACAAAATGGGAAGATGCTGATAATAACAGCAAAATGGAAAATATAAGAATTTCCAAGTAATGCTCAACTCAAGTGTGTGTGTGTGTGTGTGTGCGCGCGTTAAACTTCTTGTTGAATGATTTCAAATTATCTCTGAGTCTGAACTGAGGGAAAGGAAACCAAATTTTGAGCAGTCTCTCACGAGTTCAAAATACCAAATGAGGAGATTCTAAAAGAACAGACCGGTTTATGAAAGACTCGATGGGGGAGGGGCACAGCTAAGAATACTTGAGTGAGATTCTGTGATCCAAATTCGAGATAGAGCTTTTTGATAATGATAATTTGTCAGAGTAAGGTTGTGTAATCAAAATTTGAGAATGAGCTTTGTCAATCAATCAAGAATATTTGCATTAAGTTCTGTGATCAAAATTCAGAAACAACCTTTAATAATTGATAAAGAATATGTGAGTGAGGTTGTGTGATCCATCCAATTTGAGAATTAGCTTTGATAATAATGATTGAGAGCCTCTGGCCCTCTGTGGATCATGGCCGCGGGGCCAATTTTGCCTGGCCCCTTGGGGCCTCTGTGGGTCGTGGCCGCGGGGCCAAGTTGGCCTGGCCCCTTGGGGCCTCTGACCCTCTATGGATCGGGGCCAAGTTGTCCTGACCCCTCGGGGCCTCTGGCCCTCTATGGATCATGGCCGCGGGGCCAAGTTGGCCTGACCCCTTAGGACCTCAGGCCCTCTGTGGGTCGCGGCCGCGGGGCCAAGTTGACCTGGCCCCTTGGGGCCTCTTACCCTCTATGGATCGTGGCCGCGGGGCCAAGTTGACCTGGCCCCTTGGGGCCTCTGGCCTTCTGTGGCTCGCGGCCGCGGGGCCAAGTTGGCCTGGCCCTTTGGGGCCTCTGGCCTTCTGTGGGTCGTGGCCGCGGGGCCAAGTTGGCCTGGCCCCTTGGGGCCTCTGACCGTCTATGGATCGTGGCCGCGGGGCCAAGTTGACCTGGCCCCCTGGGGCCTCTGACCCTCTATGGATCGTGGCCGCGGGGCCAAGTTGGCCTGGCCCCTTGGGGCCTCTGACCGTCTATGGATCATGGCCGCGGGGCCATGTTGGCCTGGCCCCTTGGGGCCTCTGGTCCTCTGTGGGTCGCGGCCGCGGGGCCAAGTTGACCTGGCCCCTTGGGGCCTCTTACCCTCTATGGATCATGGCCGCGGGGCCAAGTTGGCCTGGCCCCTTGGGGCTTAAGATTATTATTTTTGCAAAAGTAGTTTTGCTTGGGTCGCGGCCGCGGGGCCAAGTTGGCCTGGCCCCTTGGGGCCTCTGGCCCCCTGGGCCTGGGCCCGGTAGGCCCGGTCATTAATCCACCTATGCCTAGGAGCTATGTTGTCCGGGGGCTTCTATGCCCCCTGATAGGGTCCCCCAAGACAAACAGGTCCTAGGTGAGGAATCAGACAAAGAGCAGCTCAAAGACCTTTATGAAAAGTACAAATCGAGGACCTAGATATTTTCTCGCCCGGACGCGGGTCACCGTGGCTCCCCTGTGGAGCCAGGCCCAGAGGTGGGGCACGATGGCGAGCGACTGGTGCCCATGGGGCCCAGCTCGAAGAGGCAACGTGGGTCCCCCCTGCAATAGGCTCACCACTCATGGGCTGGGTCATAGAGGTCGGGTGCAGTGTTAGCTGGGCGGAAGCCGAAGGCAGGGCACTTGGCGGTCCGATAATCGGCTACATAAGCTCGCTCTTGGGATGTGGAACGTCACCTCGCGAGGTGGAGAAGTTCCCGGCTAGATAAAGCTGGACTCACTTCGACGCACAGCAAGGGCTCTGGAACCTGTTCTCTCAAGAGGGGTTGGACTCTCTTCCACTCTGGCGTTGCAAGTAATGAGAGGCTGGGTTGGCAATTCTTGTTGCCCCCCGGCTCAAAGCCTGCACGTTGGACATAACCCAGAAGACGAGATGGTAGCTTCCCTCCGCTTTCGGGTTGGGTGACGGGTCCTGACTGTTGTTGGTGTTTACGCACCAAACAGCAGCTCAGAGTACCCACTCTTTTTGGATTCCCTTGAGAGTGATCCCTCGGGTGATTCCCTTGTTCTGCTGGGGGTCTTCAACGCTCATGTTGGCAACGACTTTGAAACCTGGAGAGTCGTGATTGGGAAAAATGGCCACCCGGATCTGAACCCAAGTGGTGCTTTGTTATTGAGCTTTTGTGCTCGTCACGGATTGTCCATAACAAACACAATGTTCAAACATAAGGGTGTCCATATGTGCACTTGGCACCAGGACACCCTCGGCAACAGTTCCATTATTGACTTTGTAGTTGTGTCATGGGATTTGCGGCCTCATGTTTTGGACACTCGGGTGAAGAGAGGGGCGAGCTTTCTACCGATCACCACCTGGTGAGCTGGCTCCGATGGTGGGGTAGGATCCCGGACAGACCTGGCAGGCCCAAAAGCATTGTGAGAGTCTTTTGGGAATGCCTAGCAGAGTCTCCTGTCTGAGAGAGTTTCTTTTTCCACCTCCGGAGGAACTTTGAACATGTCACAAAGGAGGTGCTGGACATTGAGTCTAAATGGATCATGTTCCGTGCCTCTCTTGTCAAGCCAGCTGATTGGAGCTGTGGCCCCAAGGTGTTTGGTGCCTGTCGTGGCGGTAATCCTAGAACCCGCTGGTGGCCACCAGCAGTGCGGGATGCCGTCAAGCTGAAGAAAGAGCTTATCTGGTCCATTTGGCTCATGGGACTCCAGAGGCAGCGGGCATACCGACAGGCCAAGCAGTGCCTGGGGAATCTGTGGTGGGCTCTCCTATTTCTGGGGCTGAGGTTGCCAAGGTAGTTTTAAAAGCTCCTCGGTGGCAAGGCCCCGGGGGTGGATGAGCTCCGTCCGGAGTTCCTTAAGGCTCTGGATGCTGTGGGGCTGTTTTAGTTGACAAGACTCTGCAACATCGCGTGGACATCAGGGGCGGTACCTCTGGATTGGCAGACCGGGGTGGTGGTTCCTCTCTTTAAGAAGGGGAACCGGAGGGTGTGTTCCAACTATCGTAGATCACACTCCTCAGCCTTCCCGGTAAGGTCTATTCATGTGTACTGGAGAGGAGGAACCTCGGATCCAGGACGAACAGTGTGGTTTTCGTCCTGGTCGTGGAACGGTAGACCAGCTCTATACTCTCGGCAGGGTCCTTGAGTGTGCATGGGAGTTTGTCCAACCAGTCTACATGTGCTTTGTGGACTTGGAGAAGACATTCGACCGTGGCCACCCCGGGAAGTCCTGTGGGGAGTGCTCAGAGAGTATGGGGTATCGGCATGTCTGATTGTGGCGGGTCGCTCCCTGTATGATCGGTGTCAGAGCTTGGTCCGCATTGCCAGCAGTAAGTTGGCTGCCCTTTGTCACCAAATGTGTTCATAAATTTTATGGACAGAATTTCTAGGCGCAGTCATGGCGTTGAGGGGATCCGGTTTGGTGGCTGCAGGATTAGGTCTCTCCTTTTTGCAGATGATGTGGTCCTTATGGCTTTAACTGGCCAGGATCTTCAGCTCTCATTGGATTGGTTCGCAGCCGAGTGTGAAGCGACTGGGATGAGAATCAGCACCTCCAAGTCCGAGGTTCTCGCCCGGGAAAGGGTGGAGTGCCATCTCGAGGTTGGGCAGGAGATCTTGCCCCAAGTGGATGAGTTCAACTACCTGGAGTCTTGTTCATGAGTGAGGGAAGAGTGGATCGTGAGATGCACAGGCTGATCGGTGCGGCGTCTTCAGTAATGAGGACGCTATATCGATTTGTTGTGGTAAGAAGGAGCTGCGCCAGAAGGAAAAGCTCTCAATTTACCCGTCAATCTACGTTCCCATCCTCACCTATGGTCATGAGCTTTGGGTTATGACCGAAAGGACAAGATCACGGGTACAAGCGGCCGAAATGAGTTTTCTCCGCTGGGTGGCGGGTCTCTCCCTTACTGAAAGAATTTTCACCGTTTAATTACAGTAACCTACTGGCAGCTAATGGTTCCAGTATAAAACAGTTTTTCTACAGCACACATACGGTGATTTATCACTACAGTTTATTACTGTAAAAAGTATCACAGTACTGTGCTGTATCAAATATACGCTTCACAGCATAATACTGTCATCTGTTTAGCGGCATTACACTGTTATTTTAGTGTATCTACTGTAATATCCATTAACTGTTAATTACAGTAAAGTAATTGTAAGCACTATAGACTGAGCTTTACAGTATAATGCCACTAGAAGTTAATGAGTTGAACTTTTAATTTTTCAAAATCAAAACCCCTGCAATCTGCTGGCATAAAAATGACTGGAGAAATGGCCTTGCAAGATTATGTTTTTATTAACCAATTATTTTAAAGTGCATCAAATAAATTCAATGTACATTTAGTGCATTCTTCTTATTTTCAGTAAAGCATTTTAACATTTATAACATGTCCACTTAATTTCTAACTGGAGACAAAACACTGAACACGAGTCCAGTGTTTAGTTGTCGGCTACATAAAGCCCCACTCAAAGTCCGTGAGATGTTTTATAAGGGTGGCTACGTGAGGATTTACAGTTGCTGCCTTTTTCTGGACCAGCTTCCCGGTCTTCTTGGACACCACCTTTCCCTGGCTAGCCTTTGTTCCCCTCTCAGGGTTAACGCCAATGAATCGCCTAAAAAAGAGAGAAAGCATATTAGATATTCTGTTGTGATTGAAGATTACTTGCAGTCGATACAGAACCCCCCTCACATTTTTATTTAGGAATATGCACTGCACAAATATTAATATCAATTTTAGGATATATTTGAGCCTATACCATAACCACAGCTGTAGATGAGTGAATGCTCTAAAACCCATTAAGACAAATTCAGAGAGGAAGACAATGCTAAAGCCTCCCCAATCCTTCTCTCTATTTATGTTTTCTCTCCATCTACGGGACCGTGTATTTACGCTGATGTTTCCTGCTTTCACCCATTTAACATATCGTTACCTGCTCATTACCTATCTTCTCTGCATCCTGGGGTCACACTGGTGCTTCTTGCCTTTACCCATTCAACATATCTTTACCTGCACATTACCTACCTTCTCTGTATCCTGGAGTCAAGCTGGTGTTTCCTGCCTTTACTCATTCAACATATCTTTACCTGCACATTACCTACCTTCTCTGTATCCTGGCGTCTAGCTGGTGTTTCCTGCCTTCACCCATTCAACATATCTTTACCTGCACATTACCTACCTTCCCTGCATCCTTGGGTCACACTGGTACTTCTTCTTTCACCATACAACATATCTTCACCTGCACATACCTACCTTGTCTGCATGGCCTCGACCACACATGCGCTTCCTTCTTTCACCCATTCAACATACCTTCACCCGCACATTACCTACCTTCCCTGCATAGTGGGGTCACACTGGTGCTTCCTGCCTTCACCCATTCAACATATCTTCACCCGCACATTACCTACTTGCTCTGCATTCTCGGGTCAAGCTGGTGCTTCCTGCCATCATCCAGTCAACATATCTTTACCTGCAAATTACCTACTTTTTCTGCATCCTGGGGTCAAACAGGTGCTTCCTTCTTTGACCCAGTCAACATATCTTTACCTGCACATTACCTACCTTCTCTGTATCCTAGAGTCAAACTGGTGCTTCGGTCCCTAATAAGAAGGTCCACAAAGGAACAGAAGAGTCATTGATTTAAGGCACAAAATTGGGGAGAAGGACAAGTCAAATTCCTGAACAGAGGTGAGAAATATAAAATAAAATATCCTAACGGTATTTTAACAGTATCAAGAGGATTTACCTTTGAACAAATTCCAATGTCCGAGGGACCTTCCTCTTGGTATTCCAAGTTGAACACATAGTAGGTGGCAAGAAGGGCAGCAAGCCCTGATATTAAGCTAGGTTGGACGCCTTTGCAGATGACATCACCTTCTATGCTGATCATCCAACGTTTTATTGTGACTTTGTCACCAGCAACTGGTACAGTCAAGAAATGCAGTTTATGTTCCTAAACAGTATCCAATATGGGGTAGCATTTTAAAAGTATTTGGAATGGCCACCTCACTCGCTCTCTCTTTACTCTGTTTACATCTAGTCTCCTAAGGCAGTGGTTCTCAAATGGGGGTACGCGTACTCCTGGGGGTACTTGAAGGTATGCCAAGGGGTACGTGAGATTTTTTTTTAATATTCTAAAAATAGCAACAATTCAAAAATCCTTTATAAATATATTTATTGAATAATACTTCGACAAAATATGAATGTAAGTTCATATACTGAACAACTAATCAAGTAGGCTATTCCATTCATTACCATAAAGCCAGAGTTTCCCCCATGCCATGATGGTTTGACCCTACCTGGCGGTGCCACACGGCACCAACTGTCAATCAACTATCCATGTAGAAAACAATGGAGGCTTGGTTTAAAGCGTAGTGGACATGTTCCATAAATATTGATGTTAAAGATTTCTTTTTTTTTGAAGAAATGTTGAGAATGAAGTTCATGAATCCAGATAGATCTCTATTGCAATCCCCAAAGAGGGCACTTTAAGTTGATTACTTCTATGTGTAAAAATCTTTATTTATAATTGAATCACTTGTTTATTTTTCAACAAGTTTTTAGTTATTTGTATATCTTTTTTCCAAATAGTTCAAGAAAGACCACAACAAATGAGCAATATTTTGCACTGTTATACAATTTAATAAATCAGAAACTGATGACATAGTGCTGTATTTTACTTCTTATCTCTTTTTTTCAACCAAAAATGCTTTGCTCTGATTAGGGGGTACTTGAATTTAAAAAATGTTCACAGGGGTACATCACTGAAAAAAGGTTGAGAACCACTGTCCTAAGGCAGTGGTTCTCAACCTTTTTTCAGTGCTGTGAACATTTTTTTAATGCAAGTAGACCTCCATGTCTTTATAACAGGATTATCCTGAATTCTCAAGTTGCATATCACAATAGTCATCATCAGTGTTAATAACACAAGAGCTGCTTGGATTTGCTGTAGAGCAAGTCAAACTTCGTTCAGTGTAGCCGTAGTGCTTCCTTGACATGTGCGATGTGAAAGTAGACTTAACTGTAAATCTTTTTTCACATTGACTGAAGGGGCACGTAACTGTCGGTAATATGACTTTTCAAATGCAGGAAAAGGGCCCGTATATCAGCGCACTTCGCGCTACATGAGACAATATTACAAGGTAAACCTTCTGCGCTATACATTTCAGTCCTACTCTTGCCATATTTATGACGACGGCTGTGAGTTTTGAAGGCTGAGAAGTTGGAAAAAACTCTTGTGCATTTAGGGAAAGCACACTTAAACGATGCATTAGGCATACAACTATGACTTCGCATGTGTCTAACATACGCAAATACATTGCTGCAAGTCGTAGCACATATGTTGCAAGTTATCATCTTTTATGATGACTATGACAAAAAAGAAGAAAACTTAGCTAGCTAGCATGCGGCGGTACATGCGCGTGGTCAACGATAGTGTCTGTGATGCTGACTGTGACGCTATGTCATTTCGGACTTTATAAATATATATATAAAGTAATTCAAACAGAAAATGACACATCAAGGTACAAGTGACTCTTACCTTGTTATCAAAAACACACAATGCAGTAGGATGGATTTAGCAGGGTCGGCCAGGTGAAATGAAGCTCGGTTGGACGAATTGTGGGCGGACCCAAGAAACAAGTCTGAAAAATACTGAATTACACTGTAGGTTTTACAGTAACTTACTGCTGGTTGATATTTTTTGAAAAATGCAACAAAATTTACAGTACTTAACTGCATTTAAGAAGAACATGATAGGTTGATTGGCAACACTAAATTGGCCCTAGTGTGTGAATGTGAGTGTGAATGTTGTCTGTCTATCTGTGTTGGCCCTGCGATGAGGTGGCGACTTGTCCAGGGTGTACCCCGCCTGCCGCCCGATTGTAGCTGAGATAGGCTCCAGCGCCCCCCGCGACCCCGAAGGGAATAAGCGGTAGAAAATGGATGGATGGATGGAGTATATAACTGTAATTTTATTTTTTATTTTTACAGTAATTTTTTACAGTGAAGGTCATGGGTGTCAAACTCTGGCCCGTGGGCCAAATTTGGCCCAACGTGTAATTTGACTTGGCCCTTGAGGCAATATCAAATTAACACTAAAGCTGGACCGGCGATTATACATTGCGGCAGTGCCGCGGTAACACCGCATTCACCGCTACTTCTAATACTTGCCAAGACAAAAGTGACTCCAGCACTGCTCCCGAATTTTTATTTTTTTATTTTCAGCTAGTCAAACAAGTGCCGGCCCAGTTTCACGTCAGTGCAGCTTCTGCACCCACACACAATTGAATGCAACGCATACTTCATCAACAGCGATACAGGTTACACTGACGGTAGCCAAATAAAAAACTTTAACACTTTTAGAAATATACGCCACACTGTGAATCCACACCAAACAAGAATGACAAACACATTTCGGGAGAACATCCGCACCGTAACACAACATAAACACAACACAACAAATACCCGGAACGCTTTGTAGCACTAAATCTTCCGGGACGCTACAAGGTGTACACACACCTGTCCGCCCCCCCACACTGTGTGGGGGGCGGGGGTTTGGTGGTAGCGGGGGTGTATTTTGTAGCGTCCCGAAAGAGTTAGTGCTGCAAAAGATTCTGGGTATTTGTTCTTTTGAGTTTATGTTATGTTACGGTGCGGATGTTCTCCCGAAAAGTGTTTTTTATTTTTGTTTGGTGTGGGTTCACAGTGTGGCGTATATTTCTAACAGTGTTAAAGTTTTTTATACTGGCACCCTCAGTGTAACCTGTATCGCTGTTGATGAAGTATGCGTTGCATTCATTTGTGTATGCGTGCTGAAGCTGCACATATCTTGTGACTGGGTCTGAATGATGTTAGAATTGGGTGTACGAGATATGACTGTTGAACATCTTGTTCGATAATGAAAGTTGCCTCAGCTCAAAGCCTGAGCCCCGACATTAAAGAACTAGCATCTAAAAAACGATGCCAGGTATCTGGCTTGGGCACATTAAATTAGATCAGTGTGTTGCAAACTGAGCAGTTTAAAGTCCTGAATGGTTGTTTTATTCATTGTTATTTTATTTTCAAATTTATTAGCCTGTGGAAAAAGTTAATGTTGATATTTACCTCAGAAGGCTGCAAATAGAAAAGAGGCATTCAATTTTTATTTAAATTGTATTTGATATGCAATTGATATTTTTTAATTATTATTATTATTATTTGAAACTCCATTTTGCATGTCACTATAAAGTTATATAAGCCTTGCTTGTTCAATATTCAATGCAAAACTTGTTTGGGTCCCTATTAAAAGGTTAATTTGTTCAACCTTGGCCCGCGGCTTTGTTCAGTTTTAAACTTTGGCCCACTCTGTATTTGAGTTTGACACCCCTGCTGAAGGTGAAGCTCTGTCGTCCTGGAGGCCACGGGGAAGACCCAGGACACACTGGGAACACTATGTCTCCCGGCTGGCCTGGGAACGCCTCGGGATCCCCTGAGAAAAGGTCCTAGGTGAGGGATCAGACAAAGAGCAGCTCAAAGACCTTTATGAAAAGTACAAATCGAGGACCTAGATTTTTTCTCGCCCAGGCGCAGGTCACCGTGGCTCCCCTGTGGAGCCAGGCGCAGAGGTGGGGCACGATGGCGAGCGACTGGTGGCCGGGCCTGTCTCCATGGGGCCCTGCCGGGCTCAGCTCGAAGAGGCAACGTGGGTCAACCCTCCAATGGGCTCACCACTCATGGGCCCATTGAGGTCATAGAGGTCAGATGCAGTGTGAACTGGGCTAGAGCCGAAGGCAGGGCACTTGGCGGTCCGATTATCGGCTACATAAGCTCGCTCTTGGGACGTGGAACGTCACCTCGCTGGGAGGGAAAGAGCCTGAGCTGGTGCGTGAGGTGAAGAAGTTCCGGCTAGATATAGTTGGACTCACTTCGACGCACAGCAAGGGCTCTGGAACCTGTTCTCTCAAGAGGGGCTGGACTCTTTTCCACTCTGGCGTTGCAAGCAATGAGAGGCTGGGGTGGCAATTGTTCTTGCTCAAAGCCTGCACGTTGGACTTTAACCCAGTAGACGAGATGGTAGCTTCCCTCCGCCTTCGGGTTGGGTGACGGGTCCTGACTGTTGTTTGTGTTTACGCACCAAACAGCAGCTCAGAGTACCCACTCTTTTTGGATTCCCTTGAGGGAGTACTGGAGAGTGCTCCCTCGGGTGATTCCCTTGTTCTGTTGGGGGACTTCAATGCTCATGTTGGCAAGGACAGTGAAACCTGGAGAGTCGTGATTGGGAAAAATGGCCACCCGGATCTGAACCCAAGTGGTGCTTTGTTATTGGACTTTTGTGCTCGTCACGGATTGTCCATAACAAACACAATGTTCAAACATAAGAAAGAACTTTGAACATGTCACGAGGGAGGTGCTGGACATTGAGTCTGAGTGGACCATGTTCCGTGCCTCTCTTGTCGAGCCTGCTGATTGGAGCTGTGGCCGCAAGGTGTTTGGTGCCTGTCGTGGCGGTAATCCTAGAACTCGCTGGTGGCCACCAGCAGTGAGGGATGCCGTCAAGCTGAAGAAAGAGCCTATCGGGTCCTTTTGGCTCATGGGACTCCAGAGGCAGCGGGCATACCGACAGGCCAAGCAGTGCCTGGGGAATCTGTGGTGGACTCTCCTATTTCTGGGGCTTAGGTTGCCTAGGTAGTTAAAAAGCTCCTCTGTGGCAAGGCCCCGGTGGTGGATGAGTTCCTTAAGGCTCTGGATACTGTGGGGCTGTCTTGGTTGACAAGACTCTGCAACATCGCGTGAACATTGGGGGCGGTACCTCTGGATTGGCAGACCGGGGTGGTGGTTCCTCTCTTTAAGAAGGGTGTGTTCCAACTATCGTGAAACACACTCCTCAGCCTTCCCGGTAAGGTCTATTCATGTGTACTGGAGAGGAGGAAACTCGGATCCAGGACGAACAGTGTGGTTTTCGTCCTGGTCGTGGAACGGTAGACCAGGTCTATACTCTCGGCAGGGTCCTTGAGTGTGAAGCGACTGGGATGAGAATCAGCACCTCCAAGTCCAAGTCCATGGTTCTCGCGCAGGAAAGGGTCGAGTGCCATCTCCAGGTTGGGGAGGAGATCTTGCCCCAAGTGGAGGAGTTCAAGTACCTAGGAGTCTTGTTCACGAGTGAGGATAGAGTGGATCGAGAGATCCACAGGCGGATTGGTGCGGCGTCTTCAGTATTGAGGATGCTATATCGATCCGTTGTGGTGAAGAAGGAGCTGAGCCAGAAGGAAAAGCTCTCAATTTACCGTCGATCTACGTTCCTAGCTTTGGGTTATGACCGAAAGGACAAGCGGCCGAAATGCGTTTCCTCTGCCGGGTGGTGGGTCTCTCCCTTAGAGACAGGGTGAGAAGCTCTGTCATCCGGGAGGAACTCAAAGTAAAGCCGCTGCTCCTCCACATTGAGAGGAGCCATGAGGTGGTTCGGGCATCTGCTCAGGATGCCACCCGAACGCCTCTAGGGAGGTGTGGCAGGAGGCCACGGGGAAGACCTAGGACACATTGGAAAGACTATGTCCCCGGCTGGCCTGGGAACGCCTCGGAATACCCCGAGAAGAGCTGGACGAAGTGGCTGGGGAGAGGGAAGTCTGGGATTTTCTGCTCAGGCTGCTGCCCCCGCAACCCGACCTCGGATAAGCGGAAAAAAATGGATGGATTTAGAATGACAGTTATACTGTCAGTTTGAGTACAAAAACTAACTAAACCTTACACAATATAATGTTTCTAGTAAAACTCACAAAGATACATATCTCCAGGCATTATTAGCCATTTTGCATGTGTGGTTTAGGAGTTATGTTTAAATAAATAACTGTCAGATTGAGTGTGACACTAAACTGTCATAGTGAGTAAAACCCTTATTTTGTATTTGCAAACCTTACAAAAACAACTAAATCTAGTTAAACTCACACAGATACAATATTACAGGCATTTTTAGACATAATGCATGTTTGGTTTTAGAGTAATGTTTATATAACTTTCATATTTAGTATGACAGCTGTACTGTCATATTGAATAACAAAAACAACTAACTTGTGTCTTTGCAAACCTTACAAAATACCGTTTTTCTAGTAAAACTAACTAGATACATGCTCCAGGCATTATTAGCCATTTTGCATGTGTTGTTTGAGTTATGTTTAAATAACTGTCATATTGAGTGTGACAGTATACTGTCATAAAACCCAATTTTTGTATTTGCAACCCTGATTCTAGTAAAACTCACATATATACAATATTACAGGCAGTTTTGGACATAATGCATGTTTGGTTTTGGAGTTATGTTTATATAACTTGTATATATAGTATGACAGCTAAACTGTTATATTGAGTAAAAAAAACTAACTTGTGTTTGTCATAAAACCCAATTTTTGTATTAGCAAACCATACAACTGATTCAAATAAAACTCACATGGATTCAATATTACAGGCATTTTCAGACATTTTGAATGTTTGGTTTAAGAATTATGTTGTAATACATTTGTATTGCTTTGTTCACATTATCTCAGGATTTTTAGAACATTACTGTCATATTGAGTAAAAAAATATTTTTTGTGTTTGCAAGCCCTAAAAAAAGCATATGTTTCCAGTAAAACTCCCAAAGATGCATTATTTCAGGCATTATTAGCCATTTTTCAGGTGTGGTTTAGGAGTTATGTTTAAATAACTGTCATATTGGGTGTGGCGTTGTACTGTCATATTGAGTTAAAAAAAACTAACTTGTGTCTTTGCAAACCTTACAAAAGAAAATGTTTCTAGCAACACTCACAAAAATATTTTTTTTCACGCTATTAGACATGTTTCATGTGTATTTAGGAGTTATAATTAAATAACTTTCATATTGAGTGTTAAAGTTATAATGTCATTATGTGTAAAACCTAATTTTTGTATTTGCAAACCTTACAAAAACAATTGATTGTAGTAAAACTTACATAGATTCAATATTACAGGCATTTTTAGACAATTTACATGTTTGGTTTAAAAGTTGTGTTTGAATACATTTGTATTGCTTTTTTCGCATTATCTCAGGATTCTAAGATCATTACTTTCATATTGAGTAAAACACTACTTTTTGTTTTTGCAAACCTTACAAACTCACATAAAGACATTATTACAGACATTTTTAGACATGATACATGTTTGGTTTTGGAGTTATGTTTATATAACTTTTATATTTAGTATGACTGTTATACTGTCATATTGAATTAAAAAAACTAGCTTGTGTCTTTGCAAACTTTACAAAAGATAATTTTTCTAGTAAAACTAACAAAGATACATGTCTCCAGGCATCATTAGCCATTTTGCATGGGTTGTTTAGGAATTATGTTTAAATACATTTTTATTGCTTTTTTCGCATTATCTCAGGATTCTTAGATCATTACTTTCATATTGAGTAAAAACACTACTTTTTGTTTTTGCAAACCTTACAAACTCACATAAATACATTATTACAGCCATTTTTAGACATAACACATGTTTGGTTTTGGAGTTATGTTTTGATAATTTTCATATTTAGTAGGACTGTTATACTGTCATATTTTAATTTAAAAAAACTAGGTTATGTCTTTGCAAACTGTACAAAATATAATTTTTCTAGTAAAACTAACAAAGATACATGTCTCCAGGCATTATTAGCCATTTTGCATGGGTTGTTTAGGAATTATGTTTAAATACATTTTTATTGCTTTTTTCGCATTATCTCAGGATTCTAAAAGCCTTATTTTCATATTGAGGAAAAAACTACTTTTTGTTTTTGCAAACCTTACAAACTCACATAAATACATTATTATAGGCAATTTTAGACATGACACACGTTTGGTTCTGGAGTTATGTTTATATAACTTTCATATTTAGTATGACTGTTATACTGTCTTATTGAATAAAAACAACTAGCTTGTGTCTTTGCAAACTTTACAAAATATACATTTCCTAGTAAAACTAACAATGATACATGTCTCCAGGCATTATTACCCATTTTGCCTGGGTTGTTTAGGAGTTATGTTTAAATACATTTTTATTGCTTTTTTTTTGCATTATCTCAGGATTCTAAGATCATTACTTTCATATTGAGTAAAAAACTACTTTTTGTTTTTGCAACCTTACAAACTCACATAAATACATTATTACAGACATTTTTAGACATGACACATATTTGGTTTTGGAGTTATGTTTATATAACTTTTATATTTAGTATGACTGTTATACTGTCATATTGAATTAAAAAAAACTAGCTTGTGTCTTTGCAAACTTTACAAAATATACATTTCCTAGTAAAACTAACAAAGATACATGTCTCCAGGCATTATTATCCATTTTGCATGGGTTGTTTAGGAATTATGTTTAAAGACATTTTTATTGCTTTTTTCGCATTATCTCAGGATTCTTAGATCATTACTTTCATATTGAGTAAAAAACTACTTTTTGTTTTTGCAAACCTTACAAACTCACATAAATACATTATTAAAGGCATTTTTAGACATGACACATGTTTGGTTTTGGAGTTATGTTTATATAACTTTTATATTTAGTATGACTGTTATACTGTCATATTGAATAAAAAAAAAACTGGCTTGTGTCTTTGCAAACTTTACAAAAGATCATTTTTCTAGTAAAACTAACAAAGATACATGTCACCAGGCATTATTACCCATTTTGCATGTGTTGTTTAGGAATTATGTTTAAAGACATTTTTATTGCTTTTTTCGCATTATCTCAGGATTCTTAGATCATTGCTTTCATGTTGAGTAAAAAACTACTTTTTGTTTTTGCAAACCTTACAAACTCACATAAATACATTATTTTAGGCAATTTTAGACATGACACACGTTTGGTTCTGGAATTATGTTTATATAACCTTCATATTTAGTATGACTGGTATACTGTCTTATTGAATAAAAACAACTAGCTTGTGTCTTTGCAAACTTTAAAAAAGATACATTTTCTAGTAAAACTAACAAAGATACATGTCTCCAGGCATTATTACCCATTTTCCCTGGATTGTTTAGGAGTTATGTTTAAATACATTTTTATTGCTTTTTTCGCATTATCTCAGGATTCTAAGATCATGACTTTCATATTGAGTAAAAAACTACTTTTTGTTTTTGCAAACCTTACAAACTCACATTAATACATTATAACAGGCATTTTTAGACATGACACATGTTTGGTTTTGGAGTTATGTTTATATGACTTTTATATTTAGTATGACTGTTATACTGTCATATTGAATAAAAACAAACTAGCTTGTGTCTTTGCAAACTTGACAAAAGATCATTTTTCTAGTAAAACTAACAAAGATACATGTCTCCAGGCATTATTACCCATTTTGCATGGGTTGTTTAGGAATTATGTTTAAATACATTTTTATTGCTTTTTTCGCATTATCTCAGGATTCTTAGATCATTACTTTCATATTGAGTAAAAAACTACTTTTTGTTTTTGCAAACCTTACAAACTCACATAAATACATTATTACCGAAATTTTTAGACATGACACATGTTTGGTTTTGGAGTTATGTTCATATAACTTTTATATTTAATATGACTGTTATACTGTCATATTGAATTAAAAAAACTAGCTTTTGTCTTTGCAAACTTTACAATATATAATTTTTCTAGTAAAACTAACAAAGATACATGTCTCCAGGCATTATTAGCCATTTTGCATGGGTTGTTTAGGAATTATATTTAAATACATTTTTATTGCTTTTTTCGCATTATCTCAGGATTCTAAAATCCTTACTTTCATTGAGGAAAACACTACTTTTTGTTTTTGCAAACCTTACAAACTCACATAAATACATTATTATAGGCAATTTTAGACATGACACACGTTTGGTTCTGGAGTTATGTTTATATAACTTTCATATTTAGTATGACTGTTATACTGTCATATTGAATAAAAAAAAACTGGCTTGTGTCTTTGCAAACTTTACAAAAGATCATTTTTCCAGTAAAACTAAAAAAGATACATGTTTCCAGGCATTATTAGCCATTTTGCATATGTTGTTTAGGAGTAATGTTTAAATACATTTTTATTGCTTTTTTCGCATTATCTCAGGATTTTAAGAACATTACAGTCATATTGAGTAAAAAAACTACTTTTTGTGTTTGCAAGATTTAAAAAAGCATGTGTTTCGAGTAAAACGGCCAAGGATGCATTATTTCAGGCATTATTAGCCATTTTTCATGTGTGGTTTGAGTTATGGTTAAATAACTGTCATATACTGTCAGTTATGACATAGTAAGTAAAACCTAATTTATGTATTTGCAAACCTTACAAAATCATTTAAATCTAGTAAAACTCACATGGATTCAATATTACAGACATTTTTAGACATTTTGCATGTCTGGTTTAGGAATTATGTTGGAATCATTTTTATTAATTTGTTCGTATTATCTCAGAATTTTAGAACATTACTGTCATATTGAGTAAAAAAATAATTTTTGTGTTTGCAAGCCTTAAAAAAGCATATGTTTCGAGTAAAACTTACAAGAATGCATTATTTCAGGCATTGTTAGTCATTTTTCATGTGTAGTTTAAGAGTTATGTTTAAATAACTGTCATATTGAGTGTGGCAGTTAAACTGTAATATTGAGTAAAAAAAACTAACCTGTCTTTGCAAACCTTACAAAAGAAAATGTTTCTAGTAACACTCACAAAGATACATTTTTTCACGCATTATTAGACATGTTTCATGTGTGGTTAGGAGTTATAAATAAATAATTGTCATATTGAGTGTTACAGTTTTAATGTCATGTGTAAAATCTAATTTTTGTATTTGCAAACCTTACAAAAATAATTGATTCTAGTAAAACTTATATAGATTCAATATTACAGGCATTTTTAGACATTTTACATGTTTGGTTTAAAATTTGTGTTTGAATACATTTGTATTGCTTTTTTCGCATTATCTCAGGATTCTAAGAACATTACTTTCATATTGAGTAAAAAACTACTTTTTGTTTTTGCAAACCTTACAAACTCACATAAATACATTATTACAGGCATTTTTAGACATGACACATGTTTGGTTTTGGAGTTATGTTTATATAACTTTCATATTTAGTATGACTGTTATACTGTCATATTGAATTAAAAAAAACTAGCTTGTGTCTTTGATATCTTTACAAAAGATCATTTTTTTAAACTAACAACGTTACATGCCTCCTTAGGCATTATTAGCCATTTTGCATGTGTTGTTTAGGAGTTAGGTTTAAATACATTTTTATTGCTTTTTCCCCATTATCTCAGGGTTCTAAGAACTTTAAAGTCAAGTAAAAAACTACTTTTTGTGTTTGCAAAATGTAAAACTCAGTAAAACTCCCAATGATTCATTATTTCAGGCATTATTAGCCATTTTTTTGTGTGGTTTATGAGTTATGTTTACATAACTGTCATATTGAGTGTGATTTTGTCATTGTGAGTAAAACCTAATTTTTGTATTTGCAAACCTTACAAAAACAACCGATTCTAGGAAAACTCACATTGATACAATATTACAGGCATGTTTAGACATATTGCATGTTTGGTTTTGGAGTTATATTTATATAACCTGCTTTCTGAGCCGCCACCTTTGTGGTTTGCGTGTCCCACTGATCCAGGAACTATGTTGTCCGGGGGCTTCTATGGTCTCCCAAGACAAACAGGTCCTAGGTGAGGGATCAGACAAAGAGCAGCTCAAAGACCTTTATTAAAAGTACAATTGAGGACCTAGATTTTTTCTCGCCCGGACGCAGGTCACCGTGGCTCCCCTGTGGAGCCAGGCCCAGAGGTGTGGCACGATGGCGATTGACGGGCCTGTCCCCATGGGGCCCAGCCGTGCTCAGCTCGAAGAGGCAACGTGGATCCCCCCTCCAGGGCTCACCACTCATGGGCTGGGTCATAGAGGGTGCAGTGTGAGCTGGGCGGCAGCCGAAGGCAGGGCACTTGGTGGTCCGATTATCGGCTACATAAGCTCGCTCTTGGGACGTGGAACGTCACCTCGCTGGGAGGGAAGGAGCCTGAGCTGGTGCTTGAGGTGGAGACGTTCCGGCTAGATATAGTTGGACTCACAGCAAGGGCTCTGGAACCTGTTCTCTCAGAGGGGCTGGACTGAGCTGAACTTTCATTACTTGCAACGCCAGAGTGGAAGGGATTCCACACTGGCGTTGCAACTAATGAGAGGCTGGGGTGGCAATTCTTGTTGCCCCCCGGCTCAAAGCCTGCACGTTGGACTTTAAACCCAATAGACGAGATGGTAGCTTCCTTCAGCCTTCGGGTTGGGTGACGGGTCCTGACTGTTGTTTGTGTTTACACACCAAACAGCAGCTCAGAGTACCAACTCTTTTTGGATTCCCTTGAGGGAGTACTGGAGAGTGCTCCCTCGGGTGATTCCCTTGTTCTGCTGGTGGACTTCAACGCTATGTTGGCAACGACAGTGAAACCTGGAGAGTCGTGATTGGGAAAAATGGCCACCCGGATCTGAACCCAAGTGGTGCTTTGTTATTGGACTTTTGTGCTTGTCACGGATTGTCCATAACAAACACAATGTTCAAACATAAGGGTGTCCATATGTGCACTTGGCACAAGGACACCCTCGGCCGCATGATTGACTTTGTAGTTGTGTCATGGGATTTGCGGCCTCATGTTTTGGACACTCGGTGAAGAGAGGGGCAGAGCTTTCTACCAACCACCACCTGGGGGTGAGCTGGCTCCGATGGTAGGGGGGGATGCCGGTCAGACCTGGCAGGCCCAAACGCATTGTAAGGGTCTGCTGGGAACACCTAGCAGAGTCTCCTGAAGAACTTTGAACATGTCCGGAAGAACTTTGAACATGTCACGAGGGAGGTGCTGGACATTGAGTCTGAGTGGACCATGTTCCGTTCCTTTCTTGTTGAGCCAGCTGATTGAAGCTGTGGCCGCAAGGTGTTTGGTGCCTGTCGTGGCGGTAATCCACCAGCAGTGAGGGATGCTGTCAAGCTGAAGAAAGAGTCACCGGGTCCCTTTGGCTCATGGGACTCCAGAGGCAGTGGGCATAGCGACAGGCCAAGTGAGACCTCCTCAGTCCCACCAACACGTCTTCCTATGAGGAAACAGTGCCTGGGAAGTCTGTGGTGGGCTCTCCTATTTCTGGGGCTGAGGTTGCCAAGGTAGTTAAAAAGCTCCTTGGTGGCAAGGCCCCAGGGGTATGAGCTCCGTCCGGAGTTCCTTAAGGCTCTGGATGCTGTGGGGCAGTCTTGGTTGACAAGACTCTGCAACATTGCGTCTACATCGGGGGCGGTACCTCTGGATTGGCAGACCGGGGTGGTGGTTCCTCTCTTTAAGAAGGGGAACCGGAGGGTGTGTTCCAACTATCGTAGATCACACTCCTCAGCCTTCCCGGTAAGGTCTATTCATGTGTAATGGAGAGGAGGAACCTCGGATCCAGGACGAACAGTGTGGTTTTCGTCCTGGTCGTGGAACGGTAGACCAGCTCTATACTCTCGGCAGGGTCCTTGAGTGTGCATGGGAGTTTGCCCAACCAGTCTACATAAGTTTTGTGGACTTGGAGAAGACATTCGACCTTGGCCCCCGGTAAATCCTGTGGGGAGTGCTCAGAGAGTATGGAGTATCGGCATGTCTGATTGTGGCGGGTGTCTCCCTGTATGATCAGTGTCAGAGTTTGGTCCGCATTGCCGGCAGTATGTCGGACCCCTTTCCAGTGAGGGTTGGACTCCGCCAAGGCTGCCCTTTGTCACCGATTCTGTTCATAACTTTAATGGACAGAATATCTAGGCGCAGTCATGGCTTTGAGGATCCCCTCAACGCCATGACTGCGCCTGGTTTGGTGGCTGCAGGATTAGGTCTCTGCTTTTTGCAGATGATGTGGTCCTGATGGCTTCAACTGGCCAAGATCTTCAGCTTTCATTGGATCGGTTCGCAGTGAAGCGACTGGGATGAGAATCAGCACCTCCAAGTCCGAGTCCATGGTTCTCGCCCGGGAAAGGGTGGAGTGCCATCTCGAGGTTGGGAAAGAGATCTTGCCCCAAGTGAAGGAGTTCAAGTACCTAGGAGTCTTGTTCACGAGTGAGGATAGAGTGGATTGTGAGATCTACAGGCTGATCGGTGCGGCGTCTTCATTAATGAGGACGCTATATCGATCCGTTGTGGTGAAGAAGGAGCTGAGCCAGAAGGAAAAGCTTTCAATTTACCGGTCGATCAACGTTCCCATCCTCACCTATGGTCATGAGCTTTGGGTTATGTCCGAAAGGACAAGGTCACGGGTACAAGCGGCCGAAATGAGTTTCCTCCGCCGGGTGGTGGGTCTCTCCCTTAGAGATAGGGTGAGAAGCTCTGTCATCTGGGAGGAACTCAGTGTAAAGCCGCTGCTCCTCCACATTGAGAGGAGCCAGATGAGGTGGTTCGGGCATCTGCTCAGGATGCCACCCGAACGCCTCCCTAGGTCCGAACGGCAGGAGGCCATGGGGAAGACCTAGGATACATTGGAAAGACTATGGCCTGGGAACGCCTCGGGGTCCCCCGAGAAGAGCTGGACGAAGTGGCTGGGGAGAGGGAAGTCTGGGCTCTCTGCTTAGGCTGCTGCCCCCGCAACCCGACCTCGGATAAGCGGAAGAAAATGGATGGATTTAGTATGACAGTTATACTGTCATATTGAGTGTGACAGTATACTGTCATAAAACCCAATTTTTGTATTTGCAAACCTGATTCTAGTAAAACTCACATCTATACAATATTACAGCCAATTTTGGACATAATGCACGTTTGGTTTTGGAGTTATGTTCATATAACTTTAATATATAGTATGACATCTATACTGTTATGAGTAAAAAAACTAACTTGTGTCTGTCATAAAACTCAATTTTTGTATTTGCAAACCTTACAAAAACAAAAGATTTTAGTAAAACTCACATGGATTCAATATTACAGGCATTTTTAGACATTTTGCATGTTTGGTTTAGGAATCATGTTGGAATACATTTGTATTGTTTTTTTCACATTATCTCAGCATTTTAAGAACTTACTGTCATATTGAGTAAAAAAAAACCTTTTGTGTTTGCAAGCCTTAAAAAAACAACCGATTCTAGTAAAACTCACATTGATACAATATTACAGGCATGTTTAGACATCTTGCATGTTTGGTTTTGGAGTTATGTTTATATAACCTGCTTTCTGAGCCGCCACCTTTGTGGTTTGCGTGTCCCACTGATCCTAGGAGCTATGTTGTCCGGGGGATTCTATTCCCCCTGATAGGGTCCCCTAAGACAAACAGGTCCTAGGTGAGGAATCAGACAAAGAGCAGCTCAAAGACCTTTATGAAAAGTACAAATCGAGGACCTAGATATTTTCTCGCCCGGACGCGGGTCACCGTGGCTCCCCTGTGGAGCCAGGCCCAGAGGTGGGGCACGATGGCGAGCGACTGGTGCCCATGGGGCCCAGCTCGAAGAGGCAACGTGGGTCCCCCCTGCAATAGGCTCACCACTCATGGGCTGGGTCATAGAGGTCGGGTGCAGTGTTAGCTGGGCGGAAGCCGAAGGCAGGGCACTTGGCGGTCCGATAATCGGCTACATAAGCTCGCTCTTGGGACGTGGAACATCACCTCGCGAGGTGGAGAAGTTCCCGGCTAGATAAAGCTGGACTCACTTCGACGCACAGCCAGGGCTCTGGAACCTGTTCTCTCAAGAGGGGTTGGACTCTCTTCCACTCTGGCGTTGCAAGTAATGAGAGGCTGGGTTGGCAATTCTTGTTGCCCCCCGGCTCAAAGCCTGCACGTTGGACTTAATCCAGAAGACGAGATGGTAGCTTCCCTCCGCTTTCGGGTTGGGTGACGGGTCCTGACTGTTGTTGGTGTTTACGCACCAAACAGCAGCTCAGAGTACCCACTCTTTTTGGATTCCCTTGAGAGTGCTCCCTCGGGTGATTCCCTTGTTCTGCTGGGGGTCTTCAACGCTCATGTTGGCAACGACTTTGAAACCTGTAGAGTCGTGATTGGGAAAAATGGCCACCCGGATCTGAACCCAAGTGGTGCTTTGTTATTGAGCTTTTGTGCTCGTCACGGATTGTCCATAACAAACACAATGTTCAAACATAAGGGTGTCCATATGTGCACTTGGCACCAGGACACCCTCGGCCGCAGTTCCATTATTGACTTTGTAGTTGTGTAATGGGATTTGCGGCCTCATGTTCTGGACACTCGGGTGAAGAGAGGGGCGAGCTTTCTACCGATCACCACCTGGTGAGCTGGCTCCGATGGTGGGGTAGGATCCCGGACAGACCTGGCAGGCCCAAAAGCATTGTGAGAGTCTTTTGGGAATGCCTAGCAGAGTCTCCTGTCAGAGAGAGTTTCTTTTTCCACCTCCGGAGGAACTTTGAACATGTCACAAAGGAGGTGCTGGACATTGAGTATGAATGGATCATGTTCCGTGCCTCTCTTGTCAAGCCAGCTGATTGGAGCTGTGGCCGCAAGGTGTTTGGTGCCTGTCGTGGCGGTAATCCTAGAACCCGCTGGTGGCCACCAGCAGTGCGGGATGCCGTCAAGCTGAAGAAAGAGCTTATCTGGTCCTTTTGGCTCATGGGACTCCAGAGGCAGCGGGCATACCGACAGGCCAAGCAGTGCCTGGGGAATCTGTGGTGGGCTCTCCTATTTCTGGGGCTGAGGTTGCCAAGGTAGTTTTAAAAGCTCCTCGGTGGCAAGGCCCCGGGGGTGGATGAGCTCCGTCCGGAGTTCCTTAAGGCTCTGGATGCTGTGGGGCTGTTATAGTTGACAAGACTCTGCAACATCGCGTGGACATCAGGGGCGGTACCTCTGGATTGGCAGACCGGGGTGGTGGTTCCTCTCTTTAAGAAGGGGAACCGGAGGGTGTGTTCCAACTATCGTAGATCACACTCCTCAGCCTTCCCGGTAAGGTCTATTCATGTGTACTGGAGAGGAGGAACCTCGGATCCAGGACGAACAGTGTGGTTTTCGTCCTGGTCGTGGAACGGTAGACCAGCTCTATACTCTCGGCAGGGTCCTTGAGTGTGCATGGGAGTTTGTCCAACCAGTCTACATGTGCTTTGTGGACTTGGAGAAGACATTCGACCGTGGCCACCCCGGGAAGTCCTGTGGGGAGTGCTCAGAGAGTATGGGGTATCGGCATGTCTGATTGTGGCGGGTCGCTCCCTGTATGATCGGTGTCAGAGCTTGGTCCGCATTGCCAGCAGTAAGTTGGCTGCCCTTTGTCACCAAATGTGTTCATAAATTTTATGGACAGAATTTCTAGGCGCAGTCATGGCGTTGAGGGGATCCGGTTTGGTGGCTGCAGGATTAGGTCTCTCCTTTTTGCAGATGATGTGGTCCTTATGGCTTTAACTGGCCAGGATCTTCAGCTCTCATTGGATTGGTTCGCAGCCGAGTGTGAAGCGACTGGGATGAGAATCAGCACCTCCAAGTCCGAGGTTCTCGCCCGGGAAAGGGTGGAGTGCCATCTCGAGGTTGGGCAGGAGATCTTGCCCCAAGTGGATGAGTTCAAGTACCTGGAGTCTTGTTCATGAGTGAGGGAAGAGTGGATCGTGAGATGCACAGGCTGATCGGTGCGGCGTCTTCAGTAATGAGGACGCTATATCGATTTGTTGTGGTAAGAAGGAGCTGCGCCAGAAGGAAAAGCTCTTAATTTTCCGGTCAATCTACGTTCCCATCCTCACCTATGGTCATGAGCTTTGGGTTATGACCGAAAGGACAAGATCACGGGTACAAGCGTCCGAAATGAGTTTTCTCCACTGGGTGGCGGGTCTCTCCCTTACTGAAAGAATTTTCACCGTTTAATTACAGTAACCTACTGGCAGCTAATGGTTCCAGTATAAAACTGTTTTTCTACAGCACACATACTGTGATTTATCACTACAGTTTATTACTGTAAAAAGTATCACAGTACTGTGCTGTATCAAATATACGCTTCACAGCATAATACTGTCATCTGTTTAGCGGCATCACACTGTTATTTTAGTGTATCTACTGTAATATCCATTAACTGTTAATTACAGTAAAATAATTGTAAGCACTATAGACTGAGCTTTACAGTATAATGCCACTAGAAGTTAATGAGTTGAACTTTTAATTTTTCAAAATCAAAACGCCTGCAATCTGCTGGCATAAAAATGACTGGAGAAATGGCCTTGCAAGATTATGTTTTTATTAACCAATTATTTTAAAGTGCATCAAATAAATTCAATGTACATTTAGTGCATTCTTCTTATTTTCAGTAAAGCATTTTAACATTTATAACATGTCCACTTAATTTCTAACTGGAGACAAAACACTGAACACGAGTCCAGTGTTTAGTTGTCGGCTACATAAAGCCCCACTCAAAGTCTGTGAGATGTTTTATAAGGGTGGCTACGTGAGGATTTACAGTTGCTGCCTTTTTCTGGACCAGCTTCCCGGTCTTCTTGGACAGCACCTTTCCCTGGCTAGCCTTTGTTCCCCTCTCAGGGTTAACGCCAATGAATCGCCTAAAAAAGAGAGAAAGCATATTAGATATTCTGTTGTGATTGAAGATTACTTGCAGTCGATACAGAACCCCCCTCACATTTTTATTTAGGAATATGCACTGCACAAATATTAATATCAATTTTAGGATATATTTGAGCCTATACCATAACCACAGCTGTAGATGAGTGAATGCTCTAAAACCCATTAAGACAAATTCAGAGAGGAAGACAATGCTAAAGCCTCCCCAATCCCTCTCTCTATTTATGTTTTCTCTCCATCTACGGGACCGTGTATTTACGCTGATGTTTCCTGCTTTCACCCATTTAACATATCGTTACCTGCTCATTACCTATCTTCTCTGCATCCTGGGGTCACACTGGTGCTTCTTGCCTTTACCCATTCAACATATCTTTACCTGCACATTACCTACCTTCTCTGTATCCTGGAGTCAAGCTGGTGTTTCCTGCCTTTACTCATTCAACATATCTTTACCTGCACATTACCTACCTTCTCTGTATCCTGGCGTCTAGCTGATGTTTCCTGCCTTCACCCATTCAACATATCTTTACCTGCACATTACCTACCTTCCCTGCATCCTTGGGTCACACTGGTGCTTCTTTCTTTCACCATACAACATATCTTCACCTGCACATACCTACCTTGTCTGCATGGCCTCGACCACACCTGCGCTTCCTTCTTTCACCCATTCAACATACCTTCACCCGCACATTACCTACCTTCCCTGCATAGTGGGGTCACACTGGTGCTTCCTGCCTTTACCCATTCAACACATCTTCACCCGCACATTACCTACTTGCTCTGCATTCTCGGGTCAAGCTGGTGCTTCCTGCCATCATCCAGTCAACATATCTTTACCTGCAAATTACCTACTTTTTCTGCATCCTGGGGTCAAACAGGTGCTTCCTTCTTTGACCCAGTCAACATATCTTTACCTGCACATTACCTACCTTCTCTGTATCCTAGAGTCAAACTGGTGCTTCGGTCCCTAATAAGAAGGTCCACAAAGGAACAGAAGAGTCATTGATTTAAGGCACAAAATTGGGGAAAGGACAAGTCAAATTCCTGAACAGAGGTGAGAAATATAAAATAAAATATCCTAACAGTATTTTAACAGTATCAAGAGGATTTACCTTTGAACAAATTCCAATGTCCGAGGACCTTCCTCTTGGTATTCCAAGTTGAACACATAGTAGGTGGCAAGAAGGGCAGCAAGCCCTGAGATTAAGCTAGGTTGGACGCCTTTGCAGATGACATCACCTTCCATGCTGATCATCCAACGTTTTATTGTGACTTTGTCACCAGCAACTGGTACAGTCAAGAAATGCAGTTTATGTTCCTAAACAGTATCCAATATGGGTAGCATTTTAAAAGTATTTGGAATGGCCACCTCACTCGCTCTCTCTTTACTCTGTTTACATCTAGTCTCCTAAGGCAGTGGTTCTCAAATGGGGGTACGCGTACTCCTGGGGGTACTTGAAGGTATGCCAAGGGGTACGTGAGATTTTTTTTTAATATTCTAAAAATAGCAACAATTCAAAAATCCTTTATAAATATATTTATTGAATAATACTTCGACAAAATATGAATGTAAGTTCATATACTGAACAACTAATCAAGTAGGCTATTCCATTCATTACCATAAAGCCAGAGTTTCCCCCATGCCATGATGGTTTGACCCTACCTGGCGGTGCCACACGGCACCAACTGTCAATCAACTATCCATGTAGAAAACAATGGAGGCTTGGTTAAAGCGTAGTGGACATGTTCCATAAATATTGATGTTAAAGATTTCTTTTTTTTTGAAGAAATGTTGACAATGAAGTTCATGAATCCAGATAGATCTCTATTGCAATCCCCAAAGAGGGCACTTTAAGTTGATTACTTCTATGTGTAAAAATCTTTATTTATAATTGAATCACTTGTTTATTTTTCAACAAGTTTTTAGTTATTTTTATATCTTTTTTTCCAAATAGTTCAAGAAAGACCACAACAAATGAGCAATATTTTTCACTGTTATACAATTTAATAAATCAGAAACTGATGACATAGTGCTGTATTTTACTTCTTTAACTCTTCTTTTCAACCAAAAATGCTTTGCTCTGATTAGGGGGTACTTGAATTTAAAAAATGTTCACAGGGGTACATCACTGAAAAAAGGTTGAGAACCACTGTCCTAAGGCAGTGGTTCTCAACCTTTTTTCAGTGCTGTGAACATTTTTTTAATGCAAGTAGACCTCCATGTCTTTATAACAGGAATATCCTGAATTCTCAAGTTGCATATCACAATAGTCATCATCAGTGTTAATAACACAAGAGCTGCTTGGATTTGCTGTTGAGCAAGTCAAACTTCGTTCAGTGTAGCCGTAGTGCTTCCTTGACACGTGCGATGTGAAAGTAGACTTAACTGTAAATCTTATTTCACATTGACTGAAGGGGCACGTAACTGTCGGTAATATGACTTTTCAAATGCAGGAAAAGGGCCCGTATATCATCGCACTTCGCGCTACATGAGACAATATTACAAGGTAAACCTTCTGCGCTATACATATCAGTCCTACTCTTGCCATATTTATGACGACGGCTGTGAGTTTTGAAGGCTGAGAAGTTGGAAAAAACTCTTTTGCATTTAGGGAAAGCACACTTAAACGATGCATTAGGCATACAACTATGACTTCGCATGTGTCTAACATACGCAAATACATTGCTGCAAGTCGTAGCACATATGTTGCAAGTTATCATCTTTTATGATGACTATGACAAAAAAGAAGAAAACTTAGCTAGCTAGCATGCGGCGGTACATGTCAACGATAGTGTCTGTGATGCTGACTGTGACGCTATGTCATTTCGGACTTTATAAATATATATATAAAGTAATTCAAACAGAAAATGACACATCAAGGTACAAGTGACTCTTACCTTGTTATCAAAAACACACAATGCAGTAGGATGGATTTAGCAGGGTCGGCCAGGTGAAATGAAGCTCGGTTGGACGAATTGTGGGCGGACCCAAGAAACAAGTCTGAAAAATACTGAATTACACTGTAGGTTTTACAGTAACTTACTGCTGGTTGATATTTTTTGAAAAATGCAACAAAATTTACAGTACTTAACTGCATTTAAGAAGAACATGATAGGTTGATTGGCAACACTAAATTGGCCCTAGTGTGTGAATGTGAGTGTGAATGTTGTCTGTCTATCTGTGTTGGCCCTGCGATGAGGTGGCGACTTGTCCAGGGTGTACCCCGCCTTCTGCCCGATTGTAGCTGAGTTAGGCTCCAGCGCCCCCCGCGACCCCGAAGGGAATAAGCGGTAGAAAATGGATGGATGGATGGAGTATATAACTGTAATTTTATTTTTTATTTTTACAGTAATTTTTTAAAGTGAAGGTCATGGGTGTCAAACTCTGGCCCGTGGGCCAAATTTGGCCCAACGTGTAATTTGACTCGGCCCTTGAGGCAATATCAAATTAACACTAAAGCTGGACCGGCGATTATACATTGCGGCAGTGCCGCGGTAACACTGCATTCACCGCTACTTCTAATACTTGCCAAGACAAAAGTGACTCCAGCACTGCTCCCGAATTTTTTATTTTTAGCTAGTCAAACAAGTGCCGGCCCAGTTTCACATCAGTGCAGCTTCTGCACCCACACACAATTGAATGCAACGCATACTTCATCAACAGCGATACAGGTTACACTGACGGTAGCCAAATAAAAAACTTTAACACTTTTAGAAATATACGCCACACTGTGAATCCACACCAAACAAGAATGACAAACACATTTCGGGAGAACATCCGCACCGTAACACAACATAAACACAACACAACAAATACCCAGAACCCTTTGTAGCACTAAATCTTCCGGGACGCTACAAGGTGTGTGTGTGTGTGGGGGGGAGGTTTGGTGGTAGCGGGGGTGTATTTTGTAGCGTCCCGAAAGAGTTAGTGCTGCAAAAGATTCTGGGTATTTGTTCTTTTGTGTTTATGTTGTGTTACGGTACGGATGTTCTCCCGAAAAGTGTTTTTTATTTTTGTTTGGTGTGGGTTCACAGTGTGGCGTATATTTCTAACAGTGTTAAAGTTTTTTATACTGTCACCCTCAGTGTAACCTGTATCGCTGTTGATGAAGTATGCGTTGCATTCATTTGTGTATGCGTGCTGAAGCTGCACATATCTTGTGACTGGGTCTGAATGATGTTAGAATTGGGTGTACGAGATATGACTGTTGAACACCTTGTTCGATAATGAAAGTTGCCTCAGCTCAAAGCCTGAGCCCCGAAATTAAAGAACTAGCATCTAAAAAAAGATGCCAGGTATCTGGCTTGGGCACATCAAATTAGATCAGTGTGTTGCAAACTGAGCAGTTTAAAGTCCTGAATGGTTGTTTTATTCATTGTTATTTTATTTTCAAATTCATTAGCCTGTGGAAAAAGTTAATGTTGATATTTACCTCAGAAGGCTGCAAATAGAAAAGAGGCATTCGATTTTTATTTAAATTGTATTTGATATGCAATTGATATTTTTTAATTATTATTATTATTATTTGAAACTCCATTTTGCATGTCACTATAAAGTTATATAAGCCTTGCTTGTTCAATATTCAATGCAAAACTTGTTTGGGTCCCTATTAATAGGTTAATTTGTTCAACCTTGGCCCGCGGCTTTGTTCAGTTTTAAACTTTGGCCCACTCTGTATTTGAGTTTGACACCCCTGGTGAAGGTGAAGCTCTGTCGTCCTGGAGGCCACGGGGAAGACCCAGGACACACTGGGAACACTATGTCTCCCGGCTGGCCTGGGAACGCCTCGGGATCCCCTGAGAAAAGGTCCTAGGTGAGGGATCAGACAAAGAGCAGCTCAAAGACCTTTATGAAAAGTACAAATCGAGGACCTAGATTTTTTCTCGCCCAGGCGCAGGTCACCGTGGCTCCCCTGTGGAGCCAGGCGCAGAGGTGGGGCACGATGGCGAGCGACTGGTGGCCGGGCCTGTCTCCATGGGGCCCTGCCGGGCTCAGCTCGAAGAGGCAACGTGGGTCAACCCTCCAATGGGCTCACCACTCATGGGCCCATTGAGGTCATAGAGGTCAGATGCAGTGTGAACTGGGCTAGAGCCGAAGGCAGGGCACATGGCGGTCCAATTATCGGCTACATAAGCTCGCTCTTGGGACGTGGAACGTCACCTCGCTGGGAGGGAAATAGCCTGAGCTGGTGCGCGAGGTGAAGAAGTTCCGGCTAGATATAGTTGGACTAACTTCGACGCACAGCAAGGGCTCTGGAACCTGTTCTCTCAAGAGGGGCTGGACTCTCTTCCACTCTGGCGTTGCAAGCAATGAGAGGCTGGGGTGGCAATTGTTGTTGCTCAAAGCCTGCACGTTGGACTTTAACCCAGTAGACGAGATGGTAGCTTCCCTCCGCCTTCGGGTTGGGTGACGGGTCCTGACTGTTGTTTGTGTTTACGCACCAAACAGCAGCTCAGAGTACCTACTCTTTTTGGATTCCCTTGAGGGAGTACTGGAGAGTGCTCCCTCGGGTGATTCCCTTGTTCTGTTGGGGGACTTCAATGCTCATGTTGGCAAGGACAGTGAAACCTGGAGAGTCGTGATTGGGAAAAATGGCCACCCGGATCTGAACCCAAGTGGTGCTTTGTTATTGGACTTTTGTGCTCGTCACGGATTGTCCATAACAAATACAATGTTCAAACATAAGGAAGAACTTTGAACATGTCACGAGGGAGGTGCTGGACATTGAGTCTGAGTGGACCATGTTCCGTGCCTCTCTTGTCGAGCCTGCTGATTGGAGCTGTGGCCGCAAGGTGTTTGGTGCCTGTCGTGGCGGTAATCCTAGAACTCGCTGGTGGCCACCAGCAGTGAGGGATGCCGTCAAGCTGAAGAAAGAGCCTATCGGGTCCTTTTGGCTCATGGTTCTCCAGAGGCAGCGGGCATACCGACAGGCCAAGCAGTGCCTGGGGAATCTGTGGTGGACTCTCCTATTTCTGGGGCTTAGGTTGCCTAGGTAGTTAAAAAGCTCCTCTGTGGCAAGGCCCCGGTGGTGGATGAGTTCCTTAAGGCTCTGGATACTGTGGGGCTGTCTTGGTTGACAAGACTCTGCAACATCGCGTGAACATTGGGGGCGGTACCTCTGGATTGGCAGACCGGGGTGGTGGTTCCTCTCTTTAAGAAGGGGAACCGGAGGGTGTGTTCCAACTATCGTGAAACACACTCCTCAGCCTTCCCGGTAAGGTCTATTCATGTGTACTGGAGCGGAGGAAACTCGGATCCAGGACGAACAGTGTGGTTTTCGCCCTGGTCGTGGAACGGTAGACCAGGTCTATACTCTCGGCAGGGTCCTTGAGTGTGAAGCGACTGGGATGAGAATCAGCACCTCCAAGTCCAAGTCCATGGTTCTCGCGCAGGAAAGGGTCGAGTGCCATCTGCAGGTTGGGGAGGAGATCTTTCCCCAAGTGGAGGTGTTCAAGTACCTAGGAGTCTTGTTCACGAGTGAGGATGGAGTGGATCGAGAGATCCACAGGCGGATTGGTGCGGCGTCTTCAGTATTGAGGACGCTATATCGATCCGTTGTGGTGAAGAAGGAGCTGAGCCAGAAGGAAAAGCTCTCAATTTACAGTCGATCTACGTTCCCAGCTTTGGGTTATGACCGAAAGGACAAGCGGCCGAAATGTGTTTCCTCTGCCGGGTGGTGGGTCTCTCCCTTAGAGACAGGGTGAGAAGCTCTGTCATCCGGGAGGAACTCAAAGTAAAGCCGCTGCTCCTCCACATTGAGAGGAGCCATGAGGTGGTTCGGGCATCTGCTCAGGATGCCACCCGAACGCCTCTAGGGAGGTGTGGCAGGAGGCCACGGGGAAGACCTAGGACACATTGGAAAGACTATGTCCCCGGCTGGCCTGGGAACGCCTCGGAATACCCCGAGAAGAGCTGGACGAAGTGGCTGGGGAGAGGGAAGTCTGGGATTTTCTGCTCAGGCTGCTGCCCCCGCAACCCGACCTCGGATAAGCGGAAGAAAATGGATGGATTTAGAATGACAGTTATACTGTCAGATTGAGTACAAAAACTAACTAAACCTTACACAATATAATGTTTCTAGTAAAACTCAGAAAGATACATATCTCCAGGCATTATTAGCCATTTTGCATGTGTTGTTTAGGAGTTATGTTTAAATAAATAACTGTCAGATTGAGTGTGACAGGAAACTGTCATAGTGAGTAAAACCCTTATTTTGTATTTGCAAACCTTACAAAAACAACTAAATCTAGTTAAACTCACACAGATACAATATTACAGGCATTTTTAGACATAATGCATGTTTGGTTTTAGAGCAATGTTTATATAACTTTCATATTTAGTATGACAGCTGTACTGTCATATTGAATAAAAAAAACAACTAACTTGTTAAACCTTACAAAATACCATTTTTCTAGTAAAACTAACTAGATACATGCTCCAGGCATTATTAGCCATTTTGCATGTGTTGTTTGAGTTATGTTTAAATAACTGTCATATTGAGTGTGACAGTATACTGTCATAAAACCCAATTTTTGTATTTGCAACCCTGATTCTAGTAAAACTCACATATATACAATATTACAGGCAGTTTTGGACATAATGTATGTTTGGTTTTGGAGTTATGTTTATATAACTTTTATATATAGTATGACAGCTAAACTGTTATATTGAGTTAAATAACTAACTTGTGTTTGTCATAAAACCCAATTTTTGTATTAGCAAACCATACAACTGATTCAAATAAAACTCACATGGATTCAATATTACAGGCATTTTCAGACATTTTGCATGTTTGGTTTAGGAATTATGTTGTAATACATTTGTATTGCTTTTTTCACATTATCTCAGGATTTTTAGAACATTACTGTCATATTGAGTAAAAAAATAATTTTTGTGTTTGCAAGCCTTAAAAAAAGCATATGTTTCCAGTAAAACTCCCAAAGATGCATTATTTCAGGCATTATTAGCCATTTTTCAGGTGTGGTTTAGGAGTTATGTTTAAATAACTGTCATATTGAGTGTGGCGTTATACTGTCATAGTGAGTTAAAAAAAACTAACTTGTGTCTTTGCAAACCTTACAAAAGAAAATGTTTCTAGCAACACTCACAAAGATAATTTTTTTCACGCTATTAGACATGTTTCATGTGTATTTAGGAGTTATAATTAAATAACTTTCATATTGAGTGTTAAAGTTATAATGTCATTATGTGTAAAACCTAATTTTTGTATTTGCAAACCTTACAAAAACAATTGATTCTAGTAAAACTTACATAGATTCAATATTACAGGCATTTTTAGACAATTTACATGTTTGGTTTAAAAGTTGTGTTTGAATACATTTGTATTGCTTTTTTCGCATTATCTCAGGATTCTAAGATCATTACTTTCATATTGAGTAAAACACTACTTTTTGTTTTTGCAAACCTTACAAACTCACATGAATACATTATTATAAGCAATTTTAGACATGACACACGTTTGGTTTTGGAGTTATGTTTATATAACTTTTATATTTAGTATGACTGTTATACTGTCATATTGAATAAAAAAAAACTAGCTTGTGTCTTTGCAAACTTTACAAAAGATCATTTTTCTAGTAAAACTAACAAAGATACATGTCTCCAGGCATTATTACCCATTTTGCATGGGTTGTTTAGGAATTATGTTTAAATACATTTTTATTGCTTTTTTCGCATTATCTCAGGATTCTTAGATCATTACTTTCATATTGAGGAAAAAACTACTTTTTGTTTTTGCAAACCTTACAAACTCACATAAATACATTATTATAGGCAATTTTAGACATGACACACGTTTGGTTCTGGTGTTATGTTTATATAACTTTCATATTTAGTATGACTGTTATACTGTCTTATTGAATAAAAACAACTAGCTTGTGTCTTTGCAAACTTTACAAAATATACATTTCCTAGTAAAACTAACAAAGATACATGTCTCCAGGCATTATTACCCATTTTGCATGGGTTGTTTAGGAATTATGTTTAAATACATTTTTATTGCTTTTTTCGCATTATCTCAGGATTCTTAGATCATTACTTTCATATTGAGTAAAAAACTACTTTTTGTTTTTGCAAAACTTACAAACTCACATAAATACATTATTACAGACATTTTTAGACATGACACATGTTTGGTTTTGGAGTTATGTTTATATAACTTTTATATTTAGTATGACTGTTATACTGTCATATTGAATAAAAAAAACTAGCTTGTGTCTTTGCAAACTTTACAAAAGATAATTTTTGTAGTAAAACTAACAAAGATACATGTCTCCAGGCCTTATTACCCATTTTGCATGGGTTGTTTAGGAATGATGTTTAAATACATTTTTATTGCTTTTTTCGCATTATCTCAGGATTCTTAGATCATTACTTTCATATTGAGTAAAAAACTACTTTTTGTTTTTGCAAACTTTACAAACTCACATAAATACATTATTACAGGCATTTTTAGACATAACACATTTGGTTTTGGAGTTATGTTTTGATAACTTTCATATTTAGTAGGACTGTTATACTGTCATATTGAATAAAAAAACCTAGCTTGTGTCTTTGATTCCTTTACAAAAGATCATTTTCTAGTAAAACTAACAAAGATACATGTCTCCAGGCATTATTACCCATTTTGCATGGGTTGTTTTGGAATTATGTTTAAATACATTTTTATTGCTTTTTTCGCATTATCTCAGTATTCTAAAATCCTTACTTTCATATTGAGGAAAAAAATACTTTTTGTTTTTGCAAACCTTACAAACTCACATAAATACATTATTATAGGCAATTTTAGACATGACACACGTTTGGTTCTGGAGTTATGTTTATATAACTTTCATATTTAGTATGACTGTTATACTGTCTTATTGAATAAAAACAACTAGTTTGTGTCATTGCAAACTTTACAAAAGATACATTTTCTAGTAAAACTAACAAAGATACATGTCTTTAGGCATTATTACCCATTTTGCCTGGGTTGTTTAGAAGTTATGTTTAAATACATTTTTATTGCTTTTTTCGCATTATCTCAGGATTCTAAGATCATTACTTTCATATTGAGTAAAAAATTACTTTTTGTTTTTGCAAACCTTACAAACTCACATTAATACATTATTACAGGCATTTTTAGACATGACACACGTTTGGTTCTGGAGTTATGTTTATATAACTTTCATATTTAGTATGACTGTTATACTGTCTTATTGAATAAAAACAACTAGCTTGTGTCTTTGCAAACTTTACAAAATATACATTTTCTAGTAAAACTAACAAAGATACATGTCTCTAGGCATTATTACCCATTTTGCCTGGGTTGTTTAGAAGTTATGTTTAAATAAATTTTTATTGCTTTTTTCGCATTATCTCAGGATTCTAAGATCATTACTTTCATATTGAGTAAAAAACTACTTTTTGTTTTTGCAAACCTTACAAACTCACATAAATACATTATTACAGGCATTTTTAGACATGACACATGTTTGGTTTTGGAGTTATGTTTATATAACTTTCATATTTAGTATGACTGTTATACTGTCATATTGAATAAAAAAAACTAGCTTGTGTCTTTGATATCTTTACAAAAGATCATTTTTTTAAACCAACAACGTTACATGTCTCCCTAGGCATTATTAGCCATTTTGCATGTGTTGTTTAGGAGCTGGTTTAAATACATTTTTATTGCTTTTTTCCCATTATCTCAGGGTTCTAAGAACATTACAGTCAAGTAAAAAACTACTTTTTGTGTTTGCAAAATGTAAAACTCAGTAAAACTCCCAATGATTCATTATTTCAGGCATTATTAGCCATTTTTTTGTGTGGTTTATGAGTTATGTTTAAATAACAGTCATATTGAGTGTGATTTTGTCATTGTGAGTAAAACCTAATTTTTGTATTTGCAAACCTTACAAAAACAACCGATTCTAGGAAAACTCACATTGATACAATATTACAGGCATGTTTAGACATATTGCATGTTTGGTTTTGGAGTTATATTTATATAACCTGCTTTCTGAGCCGCCACCTTTGTGGTTTGCGTGTCCCACTGATCCAGGAAATATGTTTTCCGGGGGCTTCTATGGTCTCCCAAGACAAACAGGTCCTAGGTGAGGGATCAGACAAAGAGCAGCTCAAAGACCTTTATTAAAAGTACAATTGAGGACCTAGATTTTTTCTCGCCCGGACGCAGGTCACCGTGGCTCCCCTGTGGAGCCAGGCCCAGAGGTGTGGCACGATGGCGATTGACGGGCCTGTCCCCATGGGGCCCAGCCGTGCTCAGCTCGAAGAGGCAACGTGGATCCCCCCTCCAGGGCTCACCACTCATGGGCTGGGTCATAGAGGGTGCAGTGTGAGCTGGGCGGCAGCCAAAGGCAGGGCACTTGGTGGTCCGATTATCGGCTACATAAGCTTGCTCTTGGGACATGGAACGTCATCTCGCTGGGAGGGAAGGAGCCTGAGCTGGTGCTTGAGGTGGAGACGTTCCCGGCTAGATATAGTTGGACTCACAGCAAGGGCTCTGGAACCTGTTCTCTCAGAGGGGCTGGACTGAGCTGAACTTTCATTACTTGCAACGCCAGAGTGGAAGAGATTCCACACTGGCGTTGCAACTAATGAGAGGCTGGGGTGGCAATTCTTGTTGCCCCCCGGCTCAAAGCCTGCACGTTGGACTTTAAACCCAATAGACGAGATGGTAGCTTCCTTCAGCCTTCGGGTTGGGTGACGGGTCCTGACTGTTGTTTGTGTTTACACACCAAACAGCAGCTCAGAGTACCAACTCTTTTTGGATTCCCTTGAGGGAGTACTGGAGAGTGCTCCCTCGGGTGATTCCCTTGTTCTGCTGGTGGACTTCAACGCTATGTTGGCAACGACAGTGAAACCTGGAGAGTCGTGATTGGGAAAAATGGTCACCCGGATCTGAACCCAAGTGGTGCTTTGTTATTGGACTTTTGTGCTTGTCACGGATTGTCCATAACAAACACAATGTTCAAACATAAGGGTGTCCATATGTGCACTTGGCACAAGGACACCCTCGGCCGCATGATTGACTTTGTAGTTGTGTCATGGGATTTGCGGCCTCATGTTTTGGACACTCGGTGAAGAGAGGGGCAGAGCTTTCTACCAACCACCACCTGGTGGTGAGCTGGCTCCGATGGTAGGGGAGGATGCCGGTCAGACCTGGCAGGCCCAAACGCATTGTAAGGGTCTGCTGGGAACACCTAGCAGAGTCTCCTGAAGAACTTTGAACATGTCCGGAAGAACTTTGAACATGTCACGAGGGAGGTGCTGGACATTGAGTCTGAGTGGACCATGTTCCGTGCCAGCTGATTGAAGCTGTGGCCGCAAGGTGTTTGGTGCCTGTCGTGGCAGTAATCCACCAGCAGTGAGGGATGCTGTCAAGCTGAAGAAAGAGCCACCGGGTCCTTTTGGCTCATGGGACTCCAGAGGCAGTGGGCATACCGACAGGCCAAGCGAGACCTCCTCAGTCCCACCAACACGTCTTCCTATGAGGAAACAGTGCCTGGGAAGTCTGTGGTGGGCTCTCCTATTTCTGGGGCTGAGGTTGCCAAGGTAGTTAAAAAGCTCCTCGGTGGCAAGGCCCCAGGGGTATGAGCTCCGTCCGGAGTTCCTTAAGGCTCTGGATGCTGTGGGGCAGTCTTGGATGACAAGACTCTGCAACATTGCGTCTACATCGGGGGCGGTACCTCTGGATTGGCAGACCGGGGTGGTGGTTCCTCTCTTTAAGAAGGGGAACCGGAGGGTGTGTTCCAACTATCGTAGATCACACTCCTCAGCCTTCCCGGTAAGGTCTATTCATGTGTAATGGAGAGGAGGAACCTCGGATCCAGGACGAACAGTGTGGTTTTCGTCCTGGTCGTGGAACGGTAGACCAGCTCTATACTCTCGGCAGGGTCCTTGAGTGTGCATGGGAGTTTGCCCAACCAGTCTACATAAGTTTTGTGGACTTGGAGAAGACATTCGACCTTGGCCCCCGGTAAATCCTGTGGGGAGTGCTCAGAGAGTATGCAGTATCGGCATGTCTGATTGTGGCGGGTGTCTCCCTGTATGATCAGTGTCAGAGCTTGGTCCGCATTGCCGGCAGTATGTCGTACCCCTTTCCAGTGAGGGTTGGACTCCCCCAAGGCTGCCCTTTGTCACCGATTCTGTTCATAACTTTAATGGACATAATATCTAGGCGCAGTCATGGCTTTGAGGATCCCCTCAACGCCATGACTGCGCCTGGTTTGGTGGCTGCAGGATTAGGTCTCTGCTTTTTGCAGATGATGTGGTCCTGATGGCTTCAACTGGCCAAGATCTTCAGCTTTCATTGGATCGGTTCGCAGTGAAGCGACTGGGATGAGAATCAGCACCTCCAAGTCCGAGTCCATGGTTCTCGCCCGGGAAAGGGTGGAGTGCCATCTCGAGGTTGGGAAAGAGATCTTGCCCCAAGTGAAGGAGTTCAAGTACCTAGGAGTCTTGTTCACGAGTGAGGATAGAGTGGATTGTGAGATCTACAGGCGGATCGGTGCGGCGTCTTCATTAATGAGGACGCTATATCGATCCGTTGTGGTGAAGAAGGAGCTGAGCCAGAAGGAAAAGATTTCAATTTACCGGTCCATCAACGTTCCCATCCTCACCTATGGTCATGAGCTTTGGGTTATGTCCGAAAGGACAAGGTCACGGGTACAAGCGGCCGAAATGAGTTTCCTCCGCCGGGTGGTGGGTCTCTCCCTTAGAGATAGGGTGAGAAGCTCTGTCATCTGGGAGGAACTCAGTGTAAAGCCGCTGCTCCTCCACATTGAGAGGAGCCAGATGAGGTGGTTCGGGCATCTGCTCAGGATGCCACCCGAACGCCTCCCTAGGTCCGAACGGCAGGAGGCTATGGGGAAGACCTAGGATACATTGGAAAGACTATGGCCTGGGAACGCCTGGGACGAAGTGGCTGGGGAGAGGGAAGTCTGGGCTCTCTGCTTAGGCTGTTGCCCCCGCAACCCGACCTCGGATAAGCGGAAGAAAATGGATGGATTTAGTATGACAGTTATACTGTCATATTGAGTGTGACAGTATACTGTCATAAAACCCAATTTTTGTATTTGCAAACCTAATTCTAGTAAAACTCACATCTATACAATATTACAGGCACTTTTGGACATAATGCACGTTTGGTTTTGGAGTTATGTTCATATAACTTTAATATATAGTATGACATCTATACTGTTATAATGAGTAAAAAAACTAACTTGTGTCTGTCATAAAACTCCATTTTTGTATTTGCAAACCTTACAAAAACAAATGATTCTAGTAAAACTCACATGGATTCAATATTACAGGCATTTTTAGACATTTTGCATGTTTGGTTTAGGAATCATGTTGGAATACATTTGTATTGTTTTTTTCACATTATCTCAGCATTTTAAGAACTTACTGTCATATTATGTAAAAAAACCTTTTGTGTTTGCAAGCCTTAAAAAAACAACCGATTCTAGTAAAACTCACATTGATACAATATTACAGGCATGTTTAGACATCTTGCATGTTTGGTTTTGGAGTTATGTTTATATAACCTGCTTTCTGAGCCGCCACCTTTGTGGTTTGCGTGTCCCACTGATCCTAGGAGCTATGTTGTCCGGGGGCTTCTATGCCCCCTGATAGGGTCCCCCAAGACAAACAGGTCCTAGGTTAGGAATCAGACAAAGAGCAGCTCAAAGACCTTTATGAAAAGTACAAATCGAGGACCTAGATATTTTCTCGCCCGGACCCGGGTCACCGTGGCTCCCCTGTGGAGCCAGGCCCAGAGGTGGGGCACGATGGCGAGCGACTGGTGCCCATGGGGCCCAGCTCGAAGAGGCAACGTGGGTCCCCCCTGCAATAGGCTCACCACTCATGGGCTGGGTCATAGAGGTCGGGTGCAGTGTTAGCTGGGCGGAAGTCGAAGGCAGGGCACTTGGCGGTCCAATAATCGGCTACATAAGCTCGCTCTTGGGACGTGGAACGTCACCTCGCGAGGTGGAGAAGTTCCCGGCTAGATAAAGCTGGACTCACTTCGACGCACAGCAAGGGCTCTGGAACCTGTTCTCTCAAGAGGGGTTGGACTCTCTTCCACTCTGGCGTTGCAAGTAATGAGAGGCTGGGTTGGCAATTCTTGTTGCCCCCCGGCTCAAAGCCTGCACGTTGGACTTAACCCAGAAGACGAGATGGTAGCTTCCCTCCGCTTTCGGGTTGGGTGACGGGTCCTGACTGTTGTTGGTGTTTACGCACCAAACAGCAGCTCAGAGTACCCACTCTTTTTGGATTCCCTTGAGAGTGCTCCCTCGGGTGATTCCCTTGTTCTGCTGGGGGTCTTCAACGCTCATGTTGGCAACGACTTTGAAACCTGGAGAGTCGTGATTGGGAAAAATGGCCGCCCGGATCTGAACCCAAGTGGTGCTTTGTTATTGGACTTTTGTGCTCGTCACGGATTGTCCATAACAAACACAATGTTCAAACATAAGGGTGTCCATATGTGCACTTGGCACCAGGACACCCTCGGCCGCAGTTCCATTATTGACTTTGTAGTTGTGTCATGGGATTTGCGGCCTCATGTTTTGGACACTCGGGTGAAGAGAGGGGCGAGCTTTCTACCGATCACCACCTGGTGAGCTGGCTCCGATGGTGGGGTAGGATCCCGGACAGACCTGGCAGGCCCAAAAGTATTGTGAGAGTCTTTTGGGAATGCCTAGCAGAGTCTCCTGTCAGAGAGAGTTTCTTTTTCCACCTCCGGAGGAACTTTGAACATGTCACAAAGGAGGTGCTGGACATTGAGTCTGAATGGATCATGTTCCGTGCCTCTCTTGTCAAGCCAGCTGATTGGAGCTGTGGCCGCAAGGTGTTTGGTGCCTGTCGTGGCGGTAATCCTAGAACCCGCTGGTGGCCACCAGCAGTGCGGGATGCCGTCAAGCTAAAGAAAGAGCTTATCTGGTCCTTTTGGCTCATGGGACTCCAGAGGCAGCGGGCATACCGACAGGCCAATTAGTTCCTGGGGAATCTGTGGTGGGCTCTCCTATTTCTGGGGCTGAGGTTGCCAAGATAGTTTTAAAAGCTCCTCGGTGGCAAGGCCCCGGGGGTGGATGAGCTCCGTCCGGAGTTCCTTAAGGCTCTGGATGCTGTGGGGCTGTTTTAGTTGACAAGACTCTGCAACATCGCGTGGACATCAGGGGCGGTACCTCTGGATTGGCAGACCGGGGTGGTGGTTCCTCTCTTTAAGAAGGGGAACCGGAGGGTGTGTTCCAACTATCGTAGATCACACTCCTCAGCCTTCCCGGTAAGGTCTATTCATGTGTACTGGAGAGGAGGAACCTCGGATCCAGGACGAACAGTGTGGTTTTCGTCCTGGTCGTGGAACGGTAGACCAGCTCTATACTCTCGGCAGGGTCCTTGAGTGTGCATGGGAGTTTGTCCAACCAGTCTACATGTGCTTTGTGGACTTGGAGAAGACATTCGACCGTGGCCACCCCGGGAAGTCCTGTGGGGAGTGCTCAGAGAGTATGGGGTATCGGCATGTCTGATTGTGGCGGGTCGCTCCCTGTATGATCAGTGTCAGAGCTTGGTCCGCATTGCCAGCAGTAAGTTGGCTGCCCTTTGTCACCAAATGTGTTCATAAATTTTATGGACAGAATTTCTAGGCGCAGTCATGGCGTTGAGGGGATCCGGTTTGGTGGCTCCAGGATTAGGTCTCTCCTTTTTGCAGATGATGTGGTCCTTATGGCTTTAACTGGCCAGGATCTTCAGCTCTCATTAGATTGGTTCGCAGCCGAGTGTGAAGCGACTGGGATGAGAATCAGCACCTCCAAGTCCGAGGTTCTCGCCCGGGAAAGGGTGGAGTGCCATCTCGAGGTTGGGCAGGAGATCTTGCCCCAAGTGGATGAGTTCAAGTACCTGGAGTCTTGTTCATGAGTGAGGGAAGAGTGGATCGATAGATGCACAGGCTGATCGGTGCGGCGTCTTCAGTAATGAGGACGCTATATCGATTCGTTGTGGTAAGAAGGAGCTGCGCCAGAAGGAAAAGCTCTCAATTTACCGGTCAATCTACGTTCCCATCCTCACCTATGGTCATGAGCTTTGGGTTATGACCGAAAGGACAAGATCACGGGTACAAGCGGCCGAAATGAGTTTTCTCCGCTGGGTGGCGGGTCTCTCCCTTACTGTAAGAATTTTCACCGTTTAATTACAGTAACCTACTGGCAGCTAATGGTTCCAGTATAAAACTGTTTTTCTACAGCACACATACTGTGATTTATCACTACAGTTTATTACTGTAAAAAGTATCACAGTACTGTGCTGTATCAAATATACGCTTCACAGCATAATACTGTCATCTGTTTAGCGGCATTACACTGTTATTTTAGTGTATCTACTGTAATATCCATTAACAGTTAATTACAGTAAAATAATTGTAAGCACTATAGACTGAGCTTTACAGTATAATGCCACTAGAAGTTAATGAGTTGAACTTTTAATTTTTCAAAATCAAAACCCCTGCAATCTGCTGGCATAAAAATGACTGGAGAAATGGCCTTGTAGGATTATGTTTTTATTAACCAATTATTTTAAAGTGCATCAAATACATTCAATGTACATTTAGTGCATTCTTCTTATTTTCAGTAAAGCATTTTAATATTTATAACATGTCCACTTAATTTCTAACTGGAGACAAAACACTGAACACGAGTCCAGTGTTTAGTTGTTGGCTACATAAAGCCCCACTCAAAGTCTGTGAGATGTTTTATAAGGGTGGCTACGTGAGGATTTACAGTTGCTGCCTTTTTCTGGACCAGCTTCCCGGTCTTCTTGGACACCACCTTTCCCTGGCTAGCCTTTGTTCCCCTCTCAGGGTGAACGCCAATGAATCGCCTAAAAAAGAGAGAAAGCATATTAGATATTCTGTTGTGATTGAAGATTACTTGCAGTCGATACAGAACCCCCCTCACATTGTTATTTAGGAATATGCACTGCACAAATATTAATATCAATTTTAGGATATATGTGAGCCTATACCATAACCACAGCTGTAGATGAGTGAATGCTCTAAAACCCATTAAGACAAATTCAGAGAGGAAGACAATGCTAAAGCCTCCCCAATCCCTCTCTCTATTTATGTTTTCTCTCCATCTACGGGACCGTGTATTTACGCTGATGTTTCCAGCTTTCACCCAATTAACATATCGTTACCTGCTCATTACCTATCTTCTCTGCATCCTGGGGTCACACTGGTGCTTCTTGCCTTTACCCATTCAACATATCTTTACCTGCACATTACCTACCTTCTCTGCATAGTGTGGTCACGCTGGTGCTTTCTACCTTTACCCATTCAACATATCTTTACCTGCACATTACCTACCTTCCCTGCATCCTTGGGTCACACTGGTGCTTCTTTCTTTCACCATACAACATATCTTCACCTGCACATACCTACCTTGTCTGCATGGCCTCGACCACACCTGCGCTTCCTTCTTTCACCCATTTTACCCATTCAACATATCTTCACCCGCACATTACCTACTTGCTCTGCATTCTCGGGTCAAGCTGGTGCTTCCTGCCATCATCCAGTCAACATATCTTTACCTGCAAATTACCTACTTTTTCTGCATCCTGGGGTCAAACAGGTGCTTCCTTCTTTGAGCCAGTCAACATATCTTTACCTGCACATTACCTACCTTCTCTGTATCCTAGAGTCAAACTGGTGCGTCAGTCCCTAATAAGAAGGTCCACAAAGGAACAGAAGAGTCATTGATTTAAGGCACCAAATTGGGGAAATGACAAGTCAAATTCCTGAACAGAGGTGAGAAATATAAAATAAAATATCCTAACAGTATTTTAACAGTATCAAGAGGATTTACCTTTGAACAAATTCCAATGTCCGAGGACCTTCCTCTTGGTATTCCAAGTTGAACACATAGTAGGTGGCAAGAAGGGCAGCAAGCCCTGAGATTAAGCTAGGTTGGACGCCTTTGCAGATGACATCACCTTCCATGCTGATCATCCAACGTTTTATTGTGACTTTGTACAGTCAAGAAATGCAGTTTATGTTCCTAAACAGTATCCAATATGGGTAGCATTTTAAAAGTATTTGGAATGGCCACCTCACTCGCTCTCTCTTTCCTCTGTTTACATCTAGTCTCCTAAGGCAGTGGTTCTCAAATGGGGGTACGCGTACTCCTGGGGGTACTTGAAGGTATGCCAAGGGGTACGTGAGATTTTTTTTTAATATTCTAAAAATAGCAACAATTCAAAAATCCTTTATAAATATATTTATTGAATAATACTTCGACAAAATATGAATGTAAGTTCATAAACTCAACAACTAATCAAGTAGGCTATTCCATTCATTACCATAAAGCCAGAGTTTCCCCCATGCCATGATGGTTTGACCCTACCTGGCGGTGCCACACGGCACCAACTGTCAATCAACTATCCATGTAGAAAACAATGGAGGCTTGGTTAAAGCGTAGTGGACATGTTCCATAAATATTGATGTTAAAGATTTCTTTTTTTGTGAAGAAATGTTGAGAATGAAGTTCATGAATCCAGATGGATCTCTATTACAATCCCCAAAGAGGGCACTTTAAGTTGATTACTTCTATGTGTAAAAATCTTTATTTATAATTGAATCACTTGTTTATTTTTCAACAAGTTTTTAGTTATTTTTATATCTTTTTTTCCAAATAGTTCAAGAAAGACCACAACAAATGAGCAATATTTTGCACTGTTATACAATTTAATAAATCAGAAACTGATGACATAGTGCTGTATTTTACTTCTTTATCTCTTTTTTTCAACCAAAAATGCTTTGCTCTGATTAGGGGGTACTTGAATTTAAAAAATGTTCACAGGGGTACATCACTGAAAAAAGGTTGAGAACCACTGTCCTAAGGCAGTGGTTCTCAACCTTTTTTCAGTGCTGTGAAAATTTTTTTAATGCAAGTAGACCTCCATGTCTTTATAACAGGAATATCCTGAATTCTCAAGTTGCATATCACAATAGTCATCATCAGTGTTAATAACACAAGAGCTGCTTGGATTTGCTGTAGAGCAAGTCAAACTTCGTTCAGTGTAGCCGTAGTGCTTCCTTGACATGTGCGATGTGAAAGTAGACTTAACTGTAAATCTTTTTTCACATTGACTGAAGGGGCACGTAACTGTCGGTAATATGACTTTTCAAATGCAGGAAAAGGGCCCGTATATCAGCGCACTTCGCGCTACATGAGACAATATTACAAGGTAAACCTTCTGCGCTATACATTTCAGTCCTACTCTTGCCATATTTATGACGACGGCTGTGAGTTTTGAAGGCTGAGAAGTTGGAAAAAACTCTTGTGCATTTAGGGAAAGCACACTTAAACGATGCATTAGGCATACAACTATGACTTCGCATGTGTCTAACATACGCAAATACATTGCTGCAAGTCGTAGCACATATGTTGCAAGTTATCATCTTTTATGATGACTATGACAAAAAAGAAGAAAACTTAGCTAGCTAGCATGCGGCGGTACATGCGCGTGGTCAACGATAGTGTCTGTGATGCTGACTGTGACGCTATGTCATTTCGGACTTTATAAATATATATATAAAGTAATTCAAACAGAAAATGACACATCAAGGTACAAGTGACTCTTACCTTGTTATCAAAAACACACAATGCAGTAGGATGGATTTAGCAGGGTCGGCCAGGTGAAATGAAGCTCGGTTGGACGAATTGTGGGCGGACCCAAGAAACAAGTCTGAAAAATACTGAATTACACTGTAGGTTTTACAGTAACTTACTGCTGGTTGATATTTTTTGAAAAATGCAACAAAATTTACAGTACTTAACTGCATTTAAGAAGAACATGATAGGTTGATTGGCAACACTAAATTGGCCCTAGTGTGTGAATGTGAGTGTGAATGTTGTCTGTCTATCTGTGTTGGCCCTGCGATGAGGTGGCGACTTGTCCAGGGTGTACCCCGCCTGCCGCCCGATTGTAGCTGAGATAGGCTCCAGCGCCCCCCGCGACCCCGAAGGGAATAAGCGGTAGAAAATGGATGGATGGATGGAGTATATAACTGTAATTTTATTTTTTATTTTTACAGTAATTTTTTACAGTGAAGGTCATGGGTGTCAAACTCTGGCCCGTGGGCCAAATTTGGCCCAACGTGTAATTTGACTTGGCCCTTGAGGCAATATCAAATTAACACTAAAGCTGGACCGGCGATTATACATTGCGGCAGTGCCGCGGTAACACCGCATTCACCGCTACTTCTAATACTTGCCAAGACAAAAGTGACTCCAGCACTGCTCCCGAATTTTTATTTTTTTATTTTCAGCTAGTCAAACAAGTGCCGGCCCAGTTTCACGTCAGTGCAGCTTCTGCACCCACACACAATTGAATGCAACGCATACTTCATCAACAGCGATACAGGTTACACTGACGGTAGCCAAATAAAAAACTTTAACACTTTTAGAAATATACGCCACACTGTGAATCCACACCAAACAAGAATGACAAACACATTTCGGGAGAACATCCGCACCGTAACACAACATAAACACAACACAACAAATACCCGGAACGCTTTGTAGCACTAAATCTTCCGGGACGCTACAAGGTGTACACACACCTGTCCGCCCCCCCACACTGTGTGGGGGGCGGGGGTTTGGTGGTAGCGGGGGTGTATTTTGTAGCGTCCCGAAAGAGTTAGTGCTGCAAAAGATTCTGGGTATTTGTTCTTTTGAGTTTATGTTATGTTACGGTGCGGATGTTCTCCCGAAAAGTGTTTTTTATTTTTGTTTGGTGTGGGTTCACAGTGTGGCGTATATTTCTAACAGTGTTAAAGTTTTTTATACTGGCACCCTCAGTGTAACCTGTATCGCTGTTGATGAAGTATGCGTTGCATTCATTTGTGTATGCGTGCTGAAGCTGCACATATCTTGTGACTGGGTCTGAATGATGTTAGAATTGGGTGTACGAGATATGACTGTTGAACATCTTGTTCGATAATGAAAGTTGCCTCAGCTCAAAGCCTGAGCCCCGACATTAAAGAACTAGCATCTAAAAAACGATGCCAGGTATCTGGCTTGGGCACATTAAATTAGATCAGTGTGTTGCAAACTGAGCAGTTTAAAGTCCTGAATGGTTGTTTTATTCATTGTTATTTTATTTTCAAATTTATTAGCCTGTGGAAAAAGTTAATGTTGATATTTACCTCAGAAGGCTGCAAATAGAAAAGAGGCATTCAATTTTTATTTAAATTGTATTTGATATGCAATTGATATTTTTTAATTATTATTATTATTATTTGAAACTCCATTTTGCATGTCACTATAAAGTTATATAAGCCTTGCTTGTTCAATATTCAATGCAAAACTTGTTTGGGTCCCTATTAAAAGGTTAATTTGTTCAACCTTGGCCCGCGGCTTTGTTCAGTTTTAAACTTTGGCCCACTCTGTATTTGAGTTTGACACCCCTGCTGAAGGTGAAGCTCTGTCGTCCTGGAGGCCACGGGGAAGACCCAGGACACACTGGGAACACTATGTCTCCCGGCTGGCCTGGGAACGCCTCGGGATCCCCTGAGAAAAGGTCCTAGGTGAGGGATCAGACAAAGAGCAGCTCAAAGACCTTTATGAAAAGTACAAATCGAGGACCTAGATTTTTTCTCGCCCAGGCGCAGGTCACCGTGGCTCCCCTGTGGAGCCAGGCGCAGAGGTGGGGCACGATGGCGAGCGACTGGTGGCCGGGCCTGTCTCCATGGGGCCCTGCCGGGCTCAGCTCGAAGAGGCAACGTGGGTCAACCCTCCAATGGGCTCACCACTCATGGGCCCATTGAGGTCATAGAGGTCAGATGCAGTGTGAACTGGGCTAGAGCCGAAGGCAGGGCACTTGGCGGTCCGATTATCGGCTACATAAGCTCGCTCTTGGGACGTGGAACGTCACCTCGCTGGGAGGGAAAGAGCCTGAGCTGGTGCGTGAGGTGAAGAAGTTCCGGCTAGATATAGTTGGACTCACTTCGACGCACAGCAAGGGCTCTGGAACCTGTTCTCTCAAGAGGGGCTGGACTCTTTTCCACTCTGGCGTTGCAAGCAATGAGAGGCTGGGGTGGCAATTGTTGTTGCTCAAAGCCTGCACGTTGGACTTTAACCCAGTAGACGAGATGGTAGCTTCCCTCCGCCTTCGGGTTGGGTGACGGGTCCTGACTGTTGTTTGTGTTTACGCACCAAACAGCAGCTCAGAGTACCCACTCTTTTTGGATTCCCTTGAGGGAGTACTGGAGAGTGCTCCCTCGGGTGATTCCCTTGTTCTGTTGGGGGACTTCAATGCTCATGTTGGCAAGGACAGTGAAACCTGGAGAGTCGTGATTGGGAAAAATGGCCACCCGGATCTGAACCCAAGTGGTGCTTTGTTATTGGACTTTTGTGCTCGTCACGGATTGTCCATAACAAACACAATGTTCAAACATAAGAAAGAACTTTGAACATGTCACGAGGGAGGTGCTGGACATTGAGTCTGAGTGGACCATGTTCCGTGCCTCTCTTGTCGAGCCTGCTGATTGGAGCTGTGGCCGCAAGGTGTTTGGTGCCTGTCGTGGCGGTAATCCTAGAACTCGCTGGTGGCCACCAGCAGTGAGGGATGCCGTCAAGCTGAAGAAAGAGCCTATCGGGTCCTTTTGGCTCATGGGACTCCAGAGGCAGCGGGCATACCGACAGGCCAAGCAGTGCCTGGGGAATCTGTGGTGGACTCTCCTATTTCTGGGGCTTAGGTTGCCTAGGTAGTTAAAAAGCTCCTCTGTGGCAAGGCCCCGGTGGTGGATGAGTTCCTTAAGGCTCTGGATACTGTGGGGCTGTCTTGGTTGACAAGACTCTGCAACATCGCGTGAACATTGGGGGCGGTACCTCTGGATTGGCAGACCGGGGTGGTGGTTCCTCTCTTTAAGAAGGGTGTGTTCCAACTATCGTGAAACACACTCCTCAGCCTTCCCGGTAAGGTCTATTCATGTGTACTGGAGAGGAGGAAACTCGGATCCAGGACGAACAGTGTGGTTTTCGTCCTGGTCGTGGAACGGTAGACCAGGTCTATACTCTCGGCAGGGTCCTTGAGTGTGAAGCGACTGGGATGAGAATCAGCACCTCCAAGTCCAAGTCCATGGTTCTCGCGCAGGAAAGGGTCGAGTGCCATCTCCAGGTTGGGGAGGAGATCTTGCCCCAAGTGGAGGAGTTCAAGTACCTAGGAGTCTTGTTCACGAGTGAGGATAGAGTGGATCGAGAGATCCACAGGCGGATTGGTGCGGCGTCTTCAGTATTGAGGATGCTATATCGATCCGTTGTGGTGAAGAAGGAGCTGAGCCAGAAGGAAAAGCTCTCAATTTACCGTCGATCTACGTTCCTAGCTTTGGGTTATGACCGAAAGGACAAGCGGCCGAAATGCGTTTCCTCTGCCGGGTGGTGGGTCTCTCCCTTAGAGACAGGGTGAGAAGCTCTGTCATCCGGGAGGAACTCAAAGTAAAGCCGCTGCTCCTCCACATTGAGAGGAGCCATGAGGTGGTTCGGGCATCTGCTCAGGATGCCACCCGAACGCCTCTAGGGAGGTGTGGCAGGAGGCCACGGGGAAGACCTAGGACACATTGGAAAGACTATGTCCCCGGCTGGCCTGGGAACGCCTCGGAATACCCCGAGAAGAGCTGGACGAAGTGGCTGGGGAGAGGGAAGTCTGGGATTTTCTGCTCAGGCTGCTGCCCCCGCAACCCGACCTCGGATAAGCGGAAAAAAATGGATGGATTTAGAATGACAGTTATACTGTCAGTTTGAGTACAAAAACTAACTAAACCTTACACAATATAATGTTTCTAGTAAAACTCACAAAGATACATATCTCCAGGCATTATTAGCCATTTTGCATGTGTGGTTTAGGAGTTATGTTTAAATAAATAACTGTCAGATTGAGTGTGACACTAAACTGTCATAGTGAGTAAAACCCTTATTTTGTATTTGCAAACCTTACAAAAACAACTAAATCTAGTTAAACTCACACAGATACAATATTACAGGCATTTTTAGACATAATGCATGTTTGGTTTTAGAGTAATGTTTATATAACTTTCATATTTAGTATGACAGCTGTACTGTCATATTGAATAACAAAAACAACTAACTTGTGTCTTTGCAAACCTTACAAAATACCGTTTTTCTAGTAAAACTAACTAGATACATGCTCCAGGCATTATTAGCCATTTTGCATGTGTTGTTTGAGTTATGTTTAAATAACTGTCATATTGAGTGTGACAGTATACTGTCATAAAACCCAATTTTTGTATTTGCAACCCTGATTCTAGTAAAACTCACATATATACAATATTACAGGCAGTTTTGGACATAATGCATGTTTGGTTTTGGAGTTATGTTTATATAACTTGTATATATAGTATGACAGCTAAACTGTTATATTGAGTAAAAAAAACTAACTTGTGTTTGTCATAAAACCCAATTTTTGTATTAGCAAACCATACAACTGATTCAAATAAAACTCACATGGATTCAATATTACAGGCATTTTCAGACATTTTGAATGTTTGGTTTAAGAATTATGTTGTAATACATTTGTATTGCTTTGTTCACATTATCTCAGGATTTTTAGAACATTACTGTCATATTGAGTAAAAAAATATTTTTTGTGTTTGCAAGCCCTAAAAAAAGCATATGTTTCCAGTAAAACTCCCAAAGATGCATTATTTCAGGCATTATTAGCCATTTTTCAGGTGTGGTTTAGGAGTTATGTTTAAATAACTGTCATATTGGGTGTGGCGTTGTACTGTCATATTGAGTTAAAAAAAACTAACTTGTGTCTTTGCAAACCTTACAAAAGAAAATGTTTCTAGCAACACTCACAAAAATATTTTTTTTCACGCTATTAGACATGTTTCATGTGTATTTAGGAGTTATAATTAAATAACTTTCATATTGAGTGTTAAAGTTATAATGTCATTATGTGTAAAACCTAATTTTTGTATTTGCAAACCTTACAAAAACAATTGATTGTAGTAAAACTTACATAGATTCAATATTACAGGCATTTTTAGACAATTTACATGTTTGGTTTAAAAGTTGTGTTTGAATACATTTGTATTGCTTTTTTCGCATTATCTCAGGATTCTAAGATCATTACTTTCATATTGAGTAAAACACTACTTTTTGTTTTTGCAAACCTTACAAACTCACATAAAGACATTATTACAGACATTTTTAGACATGATACATGTTTGGTTTTGGAGTTATGTTTATATAACTTTTATATTTAGTATGACTGTTATACTGTCATATTGAATTAAAAAAACTAGCTTGTGTCTTTGCAAACTTTACAAAAGTTCATTTTTCTAGTAAAACTAACAAAGATACATGTCTCCAGGCATCATTAGCCATTTTGCATGGGTTGTTTAGGAATTATGTTTAAATACATTTTTATTGCTTTTTTCGCATTATCTCAGGATTCTTAGATCATTACTTTCATATTGAGTAAAAACACTACTTTTTGTTTTTGCAAACCTTACAAACTCACATAAATACATTATTACAGCCATTTTTAGACATAACACATGTTTGGTTTTGGAGTTATGTTTTGATAATTTTCATATTTAGTAGGACTGTTATACTGTCATATTTTAATTTAAAAAAACTAGGTTATGTCTTTGCAAACTGTACAAAATATAATTTTTCTAGTAAAACTAACAAAGATACATGTCTCCAGGCATTATTAGCCATTTTGCATGGGTTGTTTAGGAATTATGTTTAAATACATTTTTATTGCTTTTTTCGCATTATCTCAGGATTCTAAAAGCCTTATTTTCATATTGAGGAAAAAACTACTTTTTGTTTTTGCAAACCTTACAAACTCACATAAATACATTATTATAGGCAATTTTAGACATGACACACGTTTGGTTCTGGAGTTATGTTTATATAACTTTCATATTTAGTATGACTGTTATACTGTCTTATTGAATAAAAACAACTAGCTTGTGTCTTTGCAAACTTTACAAAATATACATTTCCTAGTAAAACTAACAATGATACATGTCTCCAGGCATTATTACCCATTTTGCCTGGGTTGTTTAGGAGTTATGTTTAAATACATTTTTATTGCTTTTTTTTTGCATTATCTCAGGATTCTAAGATCATTACTTTCATATTGAGTAAAAAACTACTTTTTGTTTTTGCAACCTTACAAACTCACATAAATACATTATTACAGACATTTTTAGACATGACACATATTTGGTTTTGGAGTTATGTTTATATAACTTTTATATTTAGTATGACTGTTATACTGTCATATTGAATTAAAAAAAACTAGCTTGTGTCTTTGCAAACTTTACAAAATATACATTTCCTAGTAAAACTAACAAAGATACATGTCTCCAGGCATTATTATCCATTTTGCATGGGTTGTTTAGGAATTATGTTTAAAGACATTTTTATTGCTTTTTTCGCATTATCTCAGGATTCTTAGATCATTACTTTCATATTGAGTAAAAAACTACTTTTTGTTTTTGCAAACCTTACAAACTCACATAAATACATTATTAAAGGCATTTTTAGACATGACACATGTTTGGTTTTGGAGTTATGTTTATATAACTTTTATATTTAGTATGACTGTTATACTGTCATATTGAATAAAAAAAAAACTGGCTTGTGTCTTTGCAAACTTTACAAAAGATCATTTTTCTAGTAAAACTAACAAAGATACATGTCACCAGGCATTATTACCCATTTTGCATGTGTTGTTTAGGAATTATGTTTAAAGACATTTTTATTGCTTTTTTCGCATTATCTCAGGATTCTTAGATCATTGCTTTCATGTTGAGTAAAAAACTACTTTTTGTTTTTGCAAACCTTACAAACTCACATAAATACATTATTTTAGGCAATTTTAGACATGACACACGTTTGGTTCTGGAATTATGTTTATATAACCTTCATATTTAGTATGACTGGTATACTGTCTTATTGAATAAAAACAACTAGCTTGTGTCTTTGCAAACTTTAAAAAAGATACATTTTCTAGTAAAACTAACAAAGATACATGTCTCCAGGCATTATTACCCATTTTCCCTGGATTGTTTAGGAGTTATGTTTAAATACATTTTTATTGCTTTTTTCGCATTATCTCAGGATTCTAAGATCATGACTTTCATATTGAGTAAAAAACTACTTTTTGTTTTTGCAAACCTTACAAACTCACATTAATACATTATAACAGGCATTTTTAGACATGACACATGTTTGGTTTTGGAGTTATGTTTATATGACTTTTATATTTAGTATGACTGTTATACTGTCATATTGAATAAAAACAAACTAGCTTGTGTCTTTGCAAACTTGACAAAAGATCATTTTTCTAGTAAAACTAACAAAGATACATGTCTCCAGGCATTATTACCCATTTTGCATGGGTTGTTTAGGAATTATGTTTAAATACATTTTTATTGCTTTTTTCGCATTATCTCAGGATTCTTAGATCATTACTTTCATATTGAGTAAAAAACTACTTTTTGTTTTTGCAAACCTTACAAACTCACATAAATACATTATTACCGAAATTTTTAGACATGACACATGTTTGGTTTTGGAGTTATGTTCATATAACTTTTATATTTAATATGACTGTTATACTGTCATATTGAATTAAAAAAACTAGCTTTTGTCTTTGCAAACTTTACAATATATAATTTTTCTAGTAAAACTAACAAAGATACATGTCTCCAGGCATTATTAGCCATTTTGCATGGGTTGTTTAGGAATTATATTTAAATACATTTTTATTGCTTTTTTCGCATTATCTCAGGATTCTAAAATCCTTACTTTCATTGAGGAAAACACTACTTTTTGTTTTTGCAAACCTTACAAACTCACATAAATACATTATTATAGGCAATTTTAGACATGACACACGTTTGGTTCTGGAGTTATGTTTATATAACTTTCATATTTAGTATGACTGTTATACTGTCATATTGAATAAAAAAAAACTGGCTTGTGTCTTTGCAAACTTTACAAAAGATCATTTTTCCAGTAAAACTAAAAAAGATACATGTTTCCAGGCATTATTAGCCATTTTGCATATGTTGTTTAGGAGTAATGTTTAAATACATTTTTATTGCTTTTTTCGCATTATCTCAGGATTTTAAGAACATTACAGTCATATTGAGTAAAAAAACTACTTTTTGTGTTTGCAAGATTTAAAAAAGCATGTGTTTCGAGTAAAACGGCCAAGGATGCATTATTTCAGGCATTATTAGCCATTTTTCATGTGTGGTTTGAGTTATGGTTAAATAACTGTCATATACTGTCAGTTATGACATAGTAAGTAAAACCTAATTTATGTATTTGCAAACCTTACAAAATCATTTAAATCTAGTAAAACTCACATGGATTCAATATTACAGACATTTTTAGACATTTTGCATGTCTGGTTTAGGAATTATGTTGGAATCATTTTTATTAATTTGTTCGTATTATCTCAGAATTTTAGAACATTACTGTCATATTGAGTAAAAAAATAATTTTTGTGTTTGCAAGCCTTAAAAAAGCATATGTTTCGAGTAAAACTTACAAGAATGCATTATTTCAGGCATTGTTAGTCATTTTTCATGTGTAGTTTAAGAGTTATGTTTAAATAACTGTCATATTGAGTGTGGCAGTTAAACTGTAATATTGAGTAAAAAAAACTAACCTGTCTTTGCAAACCTTACAAAAGAAAATGTTTCTAGTAACACTCACAAAGATACATTTTTTCACGCATTATTAGACATGTTTCATGTGTGGTTAGGAGTTATAAATAAATAATTGTCATATTGAGTGTTACAGTTTTAATGTCATGTGTAAAATCTAATTTTTGTATTTGCAAACCTTACAAAAATAATTGATTCTAGTAAAACTTATATAGATTCAATATTACAGGCATTTTTAGACATTTTACATGTTTGGTTTAAAATTTGTGTTTGAATACATTTGTATTGCTTTTTTCGCATTATCTCAGGATTCTAAGAACATTACTTTCATATTGAGTAAAAAACTACTTTTTGTTTTTGCAAACCTTACAAACTCACATAAATACATTATTACAGGCATTTTTAGACATGACACATGTTTGGTTTTGGAGTTATGTTTATATAACTTTCATATTTAGTATGACTGTTATACTGTCATATTGAATTAAAAAAAACTAGCTTGTGTCTTTGATATCTTTACAAAAGATCATTTTTTTAAACTAACAACGTTACATGCCTCCTTAGGCATTATTAGCCATTTTGCATGTGTTGTTTAGGAGTTAGGTTTAAATACATTTTTATTGCTTTTTCCCCATTATCTCAGGGTTCTAAGAACTTTAAAGTCAAGTAAAAAACTACTTTTTGTGTTTGCAAAATGTAAAACTCAGTAAAACTCCCAATGATTCATTATTTCAGGCATTATTAGCCATTTTTTTGTGTGGTTTATGAGTTATGTTTACATAACTGTCATATTGAGTGTGATTTTGTCATTGTGAGTAAAACCTAATTTTTGTATTTGCAAACCTTACAAAAACAACCGATTCTAGGAAAACTCACATTGATACAATATTACAGGCATGTTTAGACATATTGCATGTTTGGTTTTGGAGTTATATTTATATAACCTGCTTTCTGAGCCGCCACCTTTGTGGTTTGCGTGTCCCACTGATCCAGGAACTATGTTGTCCGGGGGCTTCTATGGTCTCCCAAGACAAACAGGTCCTAGGTGAGGGATCAGACAAAGAGCAGCTCAAAGACCTTTATTAAAAGTACAATTGAGGACCTAGATTTTTTCTCGCCCGGACGCAGGTCACCGTGGCTCCCCTGTGGAGCCAGGCCCAGAGGTGTGGCACGATGGCGATTGACGGGCCTGTCCCCATGGGGCCCAGCCGTGCTCAGCTCGAAGAGGCAACGTGGATCCCCCCTCCAGGGCTCACCACTCATGGGCTGGGTCATAGAGGGTGCAGTGTGAGCTGGGCGGCAGCCGAAGGCAGGGCACTTGGTGGTCCGATTATCGGCTACATAAGCTCGCTCTTGGGACGTGGAACGTCACCTCGCTGGGAGGGAAGGAGCCTGAGCTGGTGCTTGAGGTGGAGACGTTCCGGCTAGATATAGTTGGACTCACAGCAAGGGCTCTGGAACCTGTTCTCTCAGAGGGGCTGGACTGAGCTGAACTTTCATTACTTGCAACGCCAGAGTGGAAGGGATTCCACACTGGCGTTGCAACTAATGAGAGGCTGGGGTGGCAATTCTTGTTGCCCCCCGGCTCAAAGCCTGCACGTTGGACTTTAAACCCAATAGACGAGATGGTAGCTTCCTTCAGCCTTCGGGTTGGGTGACGGGTCCTGACTGTTGTTTGTGTTTACACACCAAACAGCAGCTCAGAGTACCAACTCTTTTTGGATTCCCTTGAGGGAGTACTGGAGAGTGCTCCCTCGGGTGATTCCCTTGTTCTGCTGGTGGACTTCAACGCTATGTTGGCAACGACAGTGAAACCTGGAGAGTCGTGATTGGGAAAAATGGCCACCCGGATCTGAACCCAAGTGGTGCTTTGTTATTGGACTTTTGTGCTTGTCACGGATTGTCCATAACAAACACAATGTTCAAACATAAGGGTGTCCATATGTGCACTTGGCACAAGGACACCCTCGGCCGCATGATTGACTTTGTAGTTGTGTCATGGGATTTGCGGCCTCATGTTTTGGACACTCGGTGAAGAGAGGGGCAGAGCTTTCTACCAACCACCACCTGGGGGTGAGCTGGCTCCGATGGTAGGGGGGGATGCCGGTCAGACCTGGCAGGCCCAAACGCATTGTAAGGGTCTGCTGGGAACACCTAGCAGAGTCTCCTGAAGAACTTTGAACATGTCCGGAAGAACTTTGAACATGTCACGAGGGAGGTGCTGGACATTGAGTCTGAGTGGACCATGTTCCGTTCCTTTCTTGTTGAGCCAGCTGATTGAAGCTGTGGCCGCAAGGTGTTTGGTGCCTGTCGTGGCGGTAATCCACCAGCAGTGAGGGATGCTGTCAAGCTGAAGAAAGAGTCACCGGGTCCCTTTGGCTCATGGGACTCCAGAGGCAGTGGGCATAGCGACAGGCCAAGTGAGACCTCCTCAGTCCCACCAACACGTCTTCCTATGAGGAAACAGTGCCTGGGAAGTCTGTGGTGGGCTCTCCTATTTCTGGGGCTGAGGTTGCCAAGGTAGTTAAAAAGCTCCTTGGTGGCAAGGCCCCAGGGGTATGAGCTCCGTCCGGAGTTCCTTAAGGCTCTGGATGCTGTGGGGCAGTCTTGGTTGACAAGACTCTGCAACATTGCGTCTACATCGGGGGCGGTACCTCTGGATTGGCAGACCGGGGTGGTGGTTCCTCTCTTTAAGAAGGGGAACCGGAGGGTGTGTTCCAACTATCGTAGATCACACTCCTCAGCCTTCCCGGTAAGGTCTATTCATGTGTAATGGAGAGGAGGAACCTCGGATCCAGGACGAACAGTGTGGTTTTCGTCCTGGTCGTGGAACGGTAGACCAGCTCTATACTCTCGGCAGGGTCCTTGAGTGTGCATGGGAGTTTGCCCAACCAGTCTACATAAGTTTTGTGGACTTGGAGAAGACATTCGACCTTGGCCCCCGGTAAATCCTGTGGGGAGTGCTCAGAGAGTATGGAGTATCGGCATGTCTGATTGTGGCGGGTGTCTCCCTGTATGATCAGTGTCAGAGTTTGGTCCGCATTGCCGGCAGTATGTCGGACCCCTTTCCAGTGAGGGTTGGACTCCGCCAAGGCTGCCCTTTGTCACCGATTCTGTTCATAACTTTAATGGACAGAATATCTAGGCGCAGTCATGGCTTTGAGGATCCCCTCAACGCCATGACTGCGCCTGGTTTGGTGGCTGCAGGATTAGGTCTCTGCTTTTTGCAGATGATGTGGTCCTGATGGCTTCAACTGGCCAAGATCTTCAGCTTTCATTGGATCGGTTCGCAGTGAAGCGACTGGGATGAGAATCAGCACCTCCAAGTCCGAGTCCATGGTTCTCGCCCGGGAAAGGGTGGAGTGCCATCTCGAGGTTGGGAAAGAGATCTTGCCCCAAGTGAAGGAGTTCAAGTACCTAGGAGTCTTGTTCACGAGTGAGGATAGAGTGGATTGTGAGATCTACAGGCTGATCGGTGCGGCGTCTTCATTAATGAGGACGCTATATCGATCCGTTGTGGTGAAGAAGGAGCTGAGCCAGAAGGAAAAGCTTTCAATTTACCGGTCGATCAACGTTCCCATCCTCACCTATGGTCATGAGCTTTGGGTTATGTCCGAAAGGACAAGGTCACGGGTACAAGCGGCCGAAATGAGTTTCCTCCGCCGGGTGGTGGGTCTCTCCCTTAGAGATAGGGTGAGAAGCTCTGTCATCTGGGAGGAACTCAGTGTAAAGCCGCTGCTCCTCCACATTGAGAGGAGCCAGATGAGGTGGTTCGGGCATCTGCTCAGGATGCCACCCGAACGCCTCCCTAGGTCCGAACGGCAGGAGGCCATGGGGAAGACCTAGGATACATTGGAAAGACTATGGCCTGGGAACGCCTCGGGGTCCCCCGAGAAGAGCTGGACGAAGTGGCTGGGGAGAGGGAAGTCTGGGCTCTCTGCTTAGGCTGCTGCCCCCGCAACCCGACCTCGGATAAGCGGAAGAAAATGGATGGATTTAGTATGACAGTTATACTGTCATATTGAGTGTGACAGTATACTGTCATAAAACCCAATTTTTGTATTTGCAAACCTGATTCTAGTAAAACTCACATCTATACAATATTACAGCCAATTTTGGACATAATGCACGTTTGGTTTTGGAGTTATGTTCATATAACTTTAATATATAGTATGACATCTATACTGTTATGAGTAAAAAAACTAACTTGTGTCTGTCATAAAACTCAATTTTTGTATTTGCAAACCTTACAAAAACAAAAGATTTTAGTAAAACTCACATGGATTCAATATTACAGGCATTTTTAGACATTTTGCATGTTTGGTTTAGGAATCATGTTGGAATACATTTGTATTGTTTTTTTCACATTATCTCAGCATTTTAAGAACTTACTGTCATATTGAGTAAAAAAAAACCTTTTGTGTTTGCAAGCCTTAAAAAAACAACCGATTCTAGTAAAACTCACATTGATACAATATTACAGGCATGTTTAGACATCTTGCATGTTTGGTTTTGGAGTTATGTTTATATAACCTGCTTTCTGAGCCGCCACCTTTGTGGTTTGCGTGTCCCACTGATCCTAGGAGCTATGTTGTCCGGGGGATTCTATTCCCCCTGATAGGGTCCCCTAAGACAAACAGGTCCTAGGTGAGGAATCAGACAAAGAGCAGCTCAAAGACCTTTATGAAAAGTACAAATCGAGGACCTAGATATTTTCTCGCCCGGACGCGGGTCACCGTGGCTCCCCTGTGGAGCCAGGCCCAGAGGTGGGGCACGATGGCGAGCGACTGGTGCCCATGGGGCCCAGCTCGAAGAGGCAACGTGGGTCCCCCCTGCAATAGGCTCACCACTCATGGGCTGGGTCATAGAGGTCGGGTGCAGTGTTAGCTGGGCGGAAGCCGAAGGCAGGGCACTTGGCGGTCCGATAATCGGCTACATAAGCTCGCTCTTGGGACGTGGAACATCACCTCGCGAGGTGGAGAAGTTCCCGGCTAGATAAAGCTGGACTCACTTCGACGCACAGCCAGGGCTCTGGAACCTGTTCTCTCAAGAGGGGTTGGACTCTCTTCCACTCTGGCGTTGCAAGTAATGAGAGGCTGGGTTGGCAATTCTTGTTGCCCCCCGGCTCAAAGCCTGCACGTTGGACTTAATCCAGAAGACGAGATGGTAGCTTCCCTCCGCTTTCGGGTTGGGTGACGGGTCCTGACTGTTGTTGGTGTTTACGCACCAAACAGCAGCTCAGAGTACCCACTCTTTTTGGATTCCCTTGAGAGTGCTCCCTCGGGTGATTCCCTTGTTCTGCTGGGGGTCTTCAACGCTCATGTTGGCAACGACTTTGAAACCTGTAGAGTCGTGATTGGGAAAAATGGCCACCCGGATCTGAACCCAAGTGGTGCTTTGTTATTGAGCTTTTGTGCTCGTCACGGATTGTCCATAACAAACACAATGTTCAAACATAAGGGTGTCCATATGTGCACTTGGCACCAGGACACCCTCGGCCGCAGTTCCATTATTGACTTTGTAGTTGTGTAATGGGATTTGCGGCCTCATGTTCTGGACACTCGGGTGAAGAGAGGGGCGAGCTTTCTACCGATCACCACCTGGTGAGCTGGCTCCGATGGTGGGGTAGGATCCCGGACAGACCTGGCAGGCCCAAAAGCATTGTGAGAGTCTTTTGGGAATGCCTAGCAGAGTCTCCTGTCAGAGAGAGTTTCTTTTTCCACCTCCGGAGGAACTTTGAACATGTCACAAAGGAGGTGCTGGACATTGAGTATGAATGGATCATGTTCCGTGCCTCTCTTGTCAAGCCAGCTGATTGGAGCTGTGGCCGCAAGGTGTTTGGTGCCTGTCGTGGCGGTAATCCTAGAACCCGCTGGTGGCCACCAGCAGTGCGGGATGCCGTCAAGCTGAAGAAAGAGCTTATCTGGTCCTTTTGGCTCATGGGACTCCAGAGGCAGCGGGCATACCGACAGGCCAAGCAGTGCCTGGGGAATCTGTGGTGGGCTCTCCTATTTCTGGGGCTGAGGTTGCCAAGGTAGTTTTAAAAGCTCCTCGGTGGCAAGGCCCCGGGGGTGGATGAGCTCCGTCCGGAGTTCCTTAAGGCTCTGGATGCTGTGGGGCTGTTATAGTTGACAAGACTCTGCAACATCGCGTGGACATCAGGGGCGGTACCTCTGGATTGGCAGACCGGGGTGGTGGTTCCTCTCTTTAAGAAGGGGAACCGGAGGGTGTGTTCCAACTATCGTAGATCACACTCCTCAGCCTTCCCGGTAAGGTCTATTCATGTGTACTGGAGAGGAGGAACCTCGGATCCAGGACGAACAGTGTGGTTTTCGTCCTGGTCGTGGAACGGTAGACCAGCTCTATACTCTCGGCAGGGTCCTTGAGTGTGCATGGGAGTTTGTCCAACCAGTCTACATGTGCTTTGTGGACTTGGAGAAGACATTCGACCGTGGCCACCCCGGGAAGTCCTGTGGGGAGTGCTCAGAGAGTATGGGGTATCGGCATGTCTGATTGTGGCGGGTCGCTCCCTGTATGATCGGTGTCAGAGCTTGGTCCGCATTGCCAGCAGTAAGTTGGCTGCCCTTTGTCACCAAATGTGTTCATAAATTTTATGGACAGAATTTCTAGGCGCAGTCATGGCGTTGAGGGGATCCGGTTTGGTGGCTGCAGGATTAGGTCTCTCCTTTTTGCAGATGATGTGGTCCTTATGGCTTTAACTGGCCAGGATCTTCAGCTCTCATTGGATTGGTTCGCAGCCGAGTGTGAAGCGACTGGGATGAGAATCAGCACCTCCAAGTCCGAGGTTCTCGCCCGGGAAAGGGTGGAGTGCCATCTCGAGGTTGGGCAGGAGATCTTGCCCCAAGTGGATGAGTTCAAGTACCTGGAGTCTTGTTCATGAGTGAGGGAAGAGTGGATCGTGAGATGCACAGGCTGATCGGTGCGGCGTCTTCAGTAATGAGGACGCTATATCGATTTGTTGTGGTAAGAAGGAGCTGCGCCAGAAGGAAAAGCTCTTAATTTTCCGGTCAATCTACGTTCCCATCCTCACCTATGGTCATGAGCTTTGGGTTATGACCGAAAGGACAAGATCACGGGTACAAGCGTCCGAAATGAGTTTTCTCCACTGGGTGGCGGGTCTCTCCCTTACTGAAAGAATTTTCACCGTTTAATTACAGTAACCTACTGGCAGCTAATGGTTCCAGTATAAAACTGTTTTTCTACAGCACACATACTGTGATTTATCACTACAGTTTATTACTGTAAAAAGTATCACAGTACTGTGCTGTATCAAATATACGCTTCACAGCATAATACTGTCATCTGTTTAGCGGCATCACACTGTTATTTTAGTGTATCTACTGTAATATCCATTAACTGTTAATTACAGTAAAATAATTGTAAGCACTATAGACTGAGCTTTACAGTATAATGCCACTAGAAGTTAATGAGTTGAACTTTTAATTTTTCAAAATCAAAACGCCTGCAATCTGCTGGCATAAAAATGACTGGAGAAATGGCCTTGCAAGATTATGTTTTTATTAACCAATTATTTTAAAGTGCATCAAATAAATTCAATGTACATTTAGTGCATTCTTCTTATTTTCAGTAAAGCATTTTAACATTTATAACATGTCCACTTAATTTCTAACTGGAGACAAAACACTGAACACGAGTCCAGTGTTTAGTTGTCGGCTACATAAAGCCCCACTCAAAGTCTGTGAGATGTTTTATAAGGGTGGCTACGTGAGGATTTACAGTTGCTGCCTTTTTCTGGACCAGCTTCCCGGTCTTCTTGGACAGCACCTTTCCCTGGCTAGCCTTTGTTCCCCTCTCAGGGTTAACGCCAATGAATCGCCTAAAAAAGAGAGAAAGCATATTAGATATTCTGTTGTGATTGAAGATTACTTGCAGTCGATACAGAACCCCCCTCACATTTTTATTTAGGAATATGCACTGCACAAATATTAATATCAATTTTAGGATATATTTGAGCCTATACCATAACCACAGCTGTAGATGAGTGAATGCTCTAAAACCCATTAAGACAAATTCAGAGAGGAAGACAATGCTAAAGCCTCCCCAATCCCTCTCTCTATTTATGTTTTCTCTCCATCTACGGGACCGTGTATTTACGCTGATGTTTCCTGCTTTCACCCATTTAACATATCGTTACCTGCTCATTACCTATCTTCTCTGCATCCTGGGGTCACACTGGTGCTTCTTGCCTTTACCCATTCAACATATCTTTACCTGCACATTACCTACCTTCTCTGTATCCTGGAGTCAAGCTGGTGTTTCCTGCCTTTACTCATTCAACATATCTTTACCTGCACATTACCTACCTTCTCTGTATCCTGGCGTCTAGCTGATGTTTCCTGCCTTCACCCATTCAACATATCTTTACCTGCACATTACCTACCTTCCCTGCATCCTTGGGTCACACTGGTGCTTCTTTCTTTCACCATACAACATATCTTCACCTGCACATACCTACCTTGTCTGCATGGCCTCGACCACACCTGCGCTTCCTTCTTTCACCCATTCAACATACCTTCACCCGCACATTACCTACCTTCCCTGCATAGTGGGGTCACACTGGTGCTTCCTGCCTTTACCCATTCAACACATCTTCACCCGCACATTACCTACTTGCTCTGCATTCTCGGGTCAAGCTGGTGCTTCCTGCCATCATCCAGTCAACATATCTTTACCTGCAAATTACCTACTTTTTCTGCATCCTGGGGTCAAACAGGTGCTTCCTTCTTTGACCCAGTCAACATATCTTTACCTGCACATTACCTACCTTCTCTGTATCCTAGAGTCAAACTGGTGCTTCGGTCCCTAATAAGAAGGTCCACAAAGGAACAGAAGAGTCATTGATTTAAGGCACAAAATTGGGGAAAGGACAAGTCAAATTCCTGAACAGAGGTGAGAAATATAAAATAAAATATCCTAACAGTATTTTAACAGTATCAAGAGGATTTACCTTTGAACAAATTCCAATGTCCGAGGACCTTCCTCTTGGTATTCCAAGTTGAACACATAGTAGGTGGCAAGAAGGGCAGCAAGCCCTGAGATTAAGCTAGGTTGGACGCCTTTGCAGATGACATCACCTTCCATGCTGATCATCCAACGTTTTATTGTGACTTTGTCACCAGCAACTGGTACAGTCAAGAAATGCAGTTTATGTTCCTAAACAGTATCCAATATGGGTAGCATTTTAAAAGTATTTGGAATGGCCACCTCACTCGCTCTCTCTTTACTCTGTTTACATCTAGTCTCCTAAGGCAGTGGTTCTCAAATGGGGGTACGCGTACTCCTGGGGGTACTTGAAGGTATGCCAAGGGGTACGTGAGATTTTTTTTTAATATTCTAAAAATAGCAACAATTCAAAAATCCTTTATAAATATATTTATTGAATAATACTTCGACAAAATATGAATGTAAGTTCATATACTGAACAACTAATCAAGTAGGCTATTCCATTCATTACCATAAAGCCAGAGTTTCCCCCATGCCATGATGGTTTGACCCTACCTGGCGGTGCCACACGGCACCAACTGTCAATCAACTATCCATGTAGAAAACAATGGAGGCTTGGTTAAAGCGTAGTGGACATGTTCCATAAATATTGATGTTAAAGATTTCTTTTTTTTTGAAGAAATGTTGACAATGAAGTTCATGAATCCAGATAGATCTCTATTGCAATCCCCAAAGAGGGCACTTTAAGTTGATTACTTCTATGTGTAAAAATCTTTATTTATAATTGAATCACTTGTTTATTTTTCAACAAGTTTTTAGTTATTTTTATATCTTTTTTTCCAAATAGTTCAAGAAAGACCACAACAAATGAGCAATATTTTTCACTGTTATACAATTTAATAAATCAGAAACTGATGACATAGTGCTGTATTTTACTTCTTTAACTCTTCTTTTCAACCAAAAATGCTTTGCTCTGATTAGGGGGTACTTGAATTTAAAAAATGTTCACAGGGGTACATCACTGAAAAAAGGTTGAGAACCACTGTCCTAAGGCAGTGGTTCTCAACCTTTTTTCAGTGCTGTGAACATTTTTTTAATGCAAGTAGACCTCCATGTCTTTATAACAGGAATATCCTGAATTCTCAAGTTGCATATCACAATAGTCATCATCAGTGTTAATAACACAAGAGCTGCTTGGATTTGCTGTTGAGCAAGTCAAACTTCGTTCAGTGTAGCCGTAGTGCTTCCTTGACACGTGCGATGTGAAAGTAGACTTAACTGTAAATCTTATTTCACATTGACTGAAGGGGCACGTAACTGTCGGTAATATGACTTTTCAAATGCAGGAAAAGGGCCCGTATATCATCGCACTTCGCGCTACATGAGACAATATTACAAGGTAAACCTTCTGCGCTATACATATCAGTCCTACTCTTGCCATATTTATGACGACGGCTGTGAGTTTTGAAGGCTGAGAAGTTGGAAAAAACTCTTTTGCATTTAGGGAAAGCACACTTAAACGATGCATTAGGCATACAACTATGACTTCGCATGTGTCTAACATACGCAAATACATTGCTGCAAGTCGTAGCACATATGTTGCAAGTTATCATCTTTTATGATGACTATGACAAAAAAGAAGAAAACTTAGCTAGCTAGCATGCGGCGGTACATGTCAACGATAGTGTCTGTGATGCTGACTGTGACGCTATGTCATTTCGGACTTTATAAATATATATATAAAGTAATTCAAACAGAAAATGACACATCAAGGTACAAGTGACTCTTACCTTGTTATCAAAAACACACAATGCAGTAGGATGGATTTAGCAGGGTCGGCCAGGTGAAATGAAGCTCGGTTGGACGAATTGTGGGCGGACCCAAGAAACAAGTCTGAAAAATACTGAATTACACTGTAGGTTTTACAGTAACTTACTGCTGGTTGATATTTTTTGAAAAATGCAACAAAATTTACAGTACTTAACTGCATTTAAGAAGAACATGATAGGTTGATTGGCAACACTAAATTGGCCCTAGTGTGTGAATGTGAGTGTGAATGTTGTCTGTCTATCTGTGTTGGCCCTGCGATGAGGTGGCGACTTGTCCAGGGTGTACCCCGCCTTCTGCCCGATTGTAGCTGAGTTAGGCTCCAGCGCCCCCCGCGACCCCGAAGGGAATAAGCGGTAGAAAATGGATGGATGGATGGAGTATATAACTGTAATTTTATTTTTTATTTTTACAGTAATTTTTTAAAGTGAAGGTCATGGGTGTCAAACTCTGGCCCGTGGGCCAAATTTGGCCCAACGTGTAATTTGACTCGGCCCTTGAGGCAATATCAAATTAACACTAAAGCTGGACCGGCGATTATACATTGCGGCAGTGCCGCGGTAACACTGCATTCACCGCTACTTCTAATACTTGCCAAGACAAAAGTGACTCCAGCACTGCTCCCGAATTTTTTATTTTTAGCTAGTCAAACAAGTGCCGGCCCAGTTTCACATCAGTGCAGCTTCTGCACCCACACACAATTGAATGCAACGCATACTTCATCAACAGCGATACAGGTTACACTGACGGTAGCCAAATAAAAAACTTTAACACTTTTAGAAATATACGCCACACTGTGAATCCACACCAAACAAGAATGACAAACACATTTCGGGAGAACATCCGCACCGTAACACAACATAAACACAACACAACAAATACCCAGAACCCTTTGTAGCACTAAATCTTCCGGGACGCTACAAGGTGTGTGTGTGTGTGGGGGGGAGGTTTGGTGGTAGCGGGGGTGTATTTTGTAGCGTCCCGAAAGAGTTAGTGCTGCAAAAGATTCTGGGTATTTGTTCTTTTGTGTTTATGTTGTGTTACGGTACGGATGTTCTCCCGAAAAGTGTTTTTTATTTTTGTTTGGTGTGGGTTCACAGTGTGGCGTATATTTCTAACAGTGTTAAAGTTTTTTATACTGTCACCCTCAGTGTAACCTGTATCGCTGTTGATGAAGTATGCGTTGCATTCATTTGTGTATGCGTGCTGAAGCTGCACATATCTTGTGACTGGGTCTGAATGATGTTAGAATTGGGTGTACGAGATATGACTGTTGAACACCTTGTTCGATAATGAAAGTTGCCTCAGCTCAAAGCCTGAGCCCCGAAATTAAAGAACTAGCATCTAAAAAAAGATGCCAGGTATCTGGCTTGGGCACATCAAATTAGATCAGTGTGTTGCAAACTGAGCAGTTTAAAGTCCTGAATGGTTGTTTTATTCATTGTTATTTTATTTTCAAATTCATTAGCCTGTGGAAAAAGTTAATGTTGATATTTACCTCAGAAGGCTGCAAATAGAAAAGAGGCATTCGATTTTTATTTAAATTGTATTTGATATGCAATTGATATTTTTTAATTATTATTATTATTATTTGAAACTCCATTTTGCATGTCACTATAAAGTTATATAAGCCTTGCTTGTTCAATATTCAATGCAAAACTTGTTTGGGTCCCTATTAATAGGTTAATTTGTTCAACCTTGGCCCGCGGCTTTGTTCAGTTTTAAACTTTGGCCCACTCTGTATTTGAGTTTGACACCCCTGGTGAAGGTGAAGCTCTGTCGTCCTGGAGGCCACGGGGAAGACCCAGGACACACTGGGAACACTATGTCTCCCGGCTGGCCTGGGAACGCCTCGGGATCCCCTGAGAAAAGGTCCTAGGTGAGGGATCAGACAAAGAGCAGCTCAAAGACCTTTATGAAAAGTACAAATCGAGGACCTAGATTTTTTCTCGCCCAGGCGCAGGTCACCGTGGCTCCCCTGTGGAGCCAGGCGCAGAGGTGGGGCACGATGGCGAGCGACTGGTGGCCGGGCCTGTCTCCATGGGGCCCTGCCGGGCTCAGCTCGAAGAGGCAACGTGGGTCAACCCTCCAATGGGCTCACCACTCATGGGCCCATTGAGGTCATAGAGGTCAGATGCAGTGTGAACTGGGCTAGAGCCGAAGGCAGGGCACATGGCGGTCCAATTATCGGCTACATAAGCTCGCTCTTGGGACGTGGAACGTCACCTCGCTGGGAGGGAAATAGCCTGAGCTGGTGCGCGAGGTGAAGAAGTTCCGGCTAGATATAGTTGGACTAACTTCGACGCACAGCAAGGGCTCTGGAACCTGTTCTCTCAAGAGGGGCTGGACTCTCTTCCACTCTGGCGTTGCAAGCAATGAGAGGCTGGGGTGGCAATTGTTGTTGCTCAAAGCCTGCACGTTGGACTTTAACCCAGTAGACGAGATGGTAGCTTCCCTCCGCCTTCGGGTTGGGTGACGGGTCCTGACTGTTGTTTGTGTTTACGCACCAAACAGCAGCTCAGAGTACCTACTCTTTTTGGATTCCCTTGAGGGAGTACTGGAGAGTGCTCCCTCGGGTGATTCCCTTGTTCTGTTGGGGGACTTCAATGCTCATGTTGGCAAGGACAGTGAAACCTGGAGAGTCGTGATTGGGAAAAATGGCCACCCGGATCTGAACCCAAGTGGTGCTTTGTTATTGGACTTTTGTGCTCGTCACGGATTGTCCATAACAAATACAATGTTCAAACATAAGGAAGAACTTTGAACATGTCACGAGGGAGGTGCTGGACATTGAGTCTGAGTGGACCATGTTCCGTGCCTCTCTTGTCGAGCCTGCTGATTGGAGCTGTGGCCGCAAGGTGTTTGGTGCCTGTCGTGGCGGTAATCCTAGAACTCGCTGGTGGCCACCAGCAGTGAGGGATGCCGTCAAGCTGAAGAAAGAGCCTATCGGGTCCTTTTGGCTCATGGTTCTCCAGAGGCAGCGGGCATACCGACAGGCCAAGCAGTGCCTGGGGAATCTGTGGTGGACTCTCCTATTTCTGGGGCTTAGGTTGCCTAGGTAGTTAAAAAGCTCCTCTGTGGCAAGGCCCCGGTGGTGGATGAGTTCCTTAAGGCTCTGGATACTGTGGGGCTGTCTTGGTTGACAAGACTCTGCAACATCGCGTGAACATTGGGGGCGGTACCTCTGGATTGGCAGACCGGGGTGGTGGTTCCTCTCTTTAAGAAGGGGAACCGGAGGGTGTGTTCCAACTATCGTGAAACACACTCCTCAGCCTTCCCGGTAAGGTCTATTCATGTGTACTGGAGCGGAGGAAACTCGGATCCAGGACGAACAGTGTGGTTTTCGCCCTGGTCGTGGAACGGTAGACCAGGTCTATACTCTCGGCAGGGTCCTTGAGTGTGAAGCGACTGGGATGAGAATCAGCACCTCCAAGTCCAAGTCCATGGTTCTCGCGCAGGAAAGGGTCGAGTGCCATCTGCAGGTTGGGGAGGAGATCTTTCCCCAAGTGGAGGTGTTCAAGTACCTAGGAGTCTTGTTCACGAGTGAGGATGGAGTGGATCGAGAGATCCACAGGCGGATTGGTGCGGCGTCTTCAGTATTGAGGACGCTATATCGATCCGTTGTGGTGAAGAAGGAGCTGAGCCAGAAGGAAAAGCTCTCAATTTACAGTCGATCTACGTTCCCAGCTTTGGGTTATGACCGAAAGGACAAGCGGCCGAAATGTGTTTCCTCTGCCGGGTGGTGGGTCTCTCCCTTAGAGACAGGGTGAGAAGCTCTGTCATCCGGGAGGAACTCAAAGTAAAGCCGCTGCTCCTCCACATTGAGAGGAGCCATGAGGTGGTTCGGGCATCTGCTCAGGATGCCACCCGAACGCCTCTAGGGAGGTGTGGCAGGAGGCCACGGGGAAGACCTAGGACACATTGGAAAGACTATGTCCCCGGCTGGCCTGGGAACGCCTCGGAATACCCCGAGAAGAGCTGGACGAAGTGGCTGGGGAGAGGGAAGTCTGGGATTTTCTGCTCAGGCTGCTGCCCCCGCAACCCGACCTCGGATAAGCGGAAGAAAATGGATGGATTTAGAATGACAGTTATACTGTCAGATTGAGTACAAAAACTAACTAAACCTTACACAATATAATGTTTCTAGTAAAACTCAGAAAGATACATATCTCCAGGCATTATTAGCCATTTTGCATGTGTTGTTTAGGAGTTATGTTTAAATAAATAACTGTCAGATTGAGTGTGACAGGAAACTGTCATAGTGAGTAAAACCCTTATTTTGTATTTGCAAACCTTACAAAAACAACTAAATCTAGTTAAACTCACACAGATACAATATTACAGGCATTTTTAGACATAATGCATGTTTGGTTTTAGAGCAATGTTTATATAACTTTCATATTTAGTATGACAGCTGTACTGTCATATTGAATAAAAAAAACAACTAACTTGTTAAACCTTACAAAATACCATTTTTCTAGTAAAACTAACTAGATACATGCTCCAGGCATTATTAGCCATTTTGCATGTGTTGTTTGAGTTATGTTTAAATAACTGTCATATTGAGTGTGACAGTATACTGTCATAAAACCCAATTTTTGTATTTGCAACCCTGATTCTAGTAAAACTCACATATATACAATATTACAGGCAGTTTTGGACATAATGTATGTTTGGTTTTGGAGTTATGTTTATATAACTTTTATATATAGTATGACAGCTAAACTGTTATATTGAGTTAAATAACTAACTTGTGTTTGTCATAAAACCCAATTTTTGTATTAGCAAACCATACAACTGATTCAAATAAAACTCACATGGATTCAATATTACAGGCATTTTCAGACATTTTGCATGTTTGGTTTAGGAATTATGTTGTAATACATTTGTATTGCTTTTTTCACATTATCTCAGGATTTTTAGAACATTACTGTCATATTGAGTAAAAAAATAATTTTTGTGTTTGCAAGCCTTAAAAAAAGCATATGTTTCCAGTAAAACTCCCAAAGATGCATTATTTCAGGCATTATTAGCCATTTTTCAGGTGTGGTTTAGGAGTTATGTTTAAATAACTGTCATATTGAGTGTGGCGTTATACTGTCATAGTGAGTTAAAAAAAACTAACTTGTGTCTTTGCAAACCTTACAAAAGAAAATGTTTCTAGCAACACTCACAAAGATAATTTTTTTCACGCTATTAGACATGTTTCATGTGTATTTAGGAGTTATAATTAAATAACTTTCATATTGAGTGTTAAAGTTATAATGTCATTATGTGTAAAACCTAATTTTTGTATTTGCAAACCTTACAAAAACAATTGATTCTAGTAAAACTTACATAGATTCAATATTACAGGCATTTTTAGACAATTTACATGTTTGGTTTAAAAGTTGTGTTTGAATACATTTGTATTGCTTTTTTCGCATTATCTCAGGATTCTAAGATCATTACTTTCATATTGAGTAAAACACTACTTTTTGTTTTTGCAAACCTTACAAACTCACATGAATACATTATTATAAGCAATTTTAGACATGACACACGTTTGGTTTTGGAGTTATGTTTATATAACTTTTATATTTAGTATGACTGTTATACTGTCATATTGAATAAAAAAAAACTAGCTTGTGTCTTTGCAAACTTTACAAAAGATCATTTTTCTAGTAAAACTAACAAAGATACATGTCTCCAGGCATTATTACCCATTTTGCATGGGTTGTTTAGGAATTATGTTTAAATACATTTTTATTGCTTTTTTCGCATTATCTCAGGATTCTTAGATCATTACTTTCATATTGAGGAAAAAACTACTTTTTGTTTTTGCAAACCTTACAAACTCACATAAATACATTATTATAGGCAATTTTAGACATGACACACGTTTGGTTCTGGTGTTATGTTTATATAACTTTCATATTTAGTATGACTGTTATACTGTCTTATTGAATAAAAACAACTAGCTTGTGTCTTTGCAAACTTTACAAAATATACATTTCCTAGTAAAACTAACAAAGATACATGTCTCCAGGCATTATTACCCATTTTGCATGGGTTGTTTAGGAATTATGTTTAAATACATTTTTATTGCTTTTTTCGCATTATCTCAGGATTCTTAGATCATTACTTTCATATTGAGTAAAAAACTACTTTTTGTTTTTGCAAAACTTACAAACTCACATAAATACATTATTACAGACATTTTTAGACATGACACATGTTTGGTTTTGGAGTTATGTTTATATAACTTTTATATTTAGTATGACTGTTATACTGTCATATTGAATAAAAAAAACTAGCTTGTGTCTTTGCAAACTTTACAAAAGATAATTTTTGTAGTAAAACTAACAAAGATACATGTCTCCAGGCCTTATTACCCATTTTGCATGGGTTGTTTAGGAATGATGTTTAAATACATTTTTATTGCTTTTTTCGCATTATCTCAGGATTCTTAGATCATTACTTTCATATTGAGTAAAAAACTACTTTTTGTTTTTGCAAACTTTACAAACTCACATAAATACATTATTACAGGCATTTTTAGACATAACACATTTGGTTTTGGAGTTATGTTTTGATAACTTTCATATTTAGTAGGACTGTTATACTGTCATATTGAATAAAAAAACCTAGCTTGTGTCTTTGATTCCTTTACAAAAGATCATTTTCTAGTAAAACTAACAAAGATACATGTCTCCAGGCATTATTACCCATTTTGCATGGGTTGTTTTGGAATTATGTTTAAATACATTTTTATTGCTTTTTTCGCATTATCTCAGTATTCTAAAATCCTTACTTTCATATTGAGGAAAAAAATACTTTTTGTTTTTGCAAACCTTACAAACTCACATAAATACATTATTATAGGCAATTTTAGACATGACACACGTTTGGTTCTGGAGTTATGTTTATATAACTTTCATATTTAGTATGACTGTTATACTGTCTTATTGAATAAAAACAACTAGTTTGTGTCATTGCAAACTTTACAAAAGATACATTTTCTAGTAAAACTAACAAAGATACATGTCTTTAGGCATTATTACCCATTTTGCCTGGGTTGTTTAGAAGTTATGTTTAAATACATTTTTATTGCTTTTTTCGCATTATCTCAGGATTCTAAGATCATTACTTTCATATTGAGTAAAAAATTACTTTTTGTTTTTGCAAACCTTACAAACTCACATTAATACATTATTACAGGCATTTTTAGACATGACACACGTTTGGTTCTGGAGTTATGTTTATATAACTTTCATATTTAGTATGACTGTTATACTGTCTTATTGAATAAAAACAACTAGCTTGTGTCTTTGCAAACTTTACAAAATATACATTTTCTAGTAAAACTAACAAAGATACATGTCTCTAGGCATTATTACCCATTTTGCCTGGGTTGTTTAGAAGTTATGTTTAAATAAATTTTTATTGCTTTTTTCGCATTATCTCAGGATTCTAAGATCATTACTTTCATATTGAGTAAAAAACTACTTTTTGTTTTTGCAAACCTTACAAACTCACATAAATACATTATTACAGGCATTTTTAGACATGACACATGTTTGGTTTTGGAGTTATGTTTATATAACTTTCATATTTAGTATGACTGTTATACTGTCATATTGAATAAAAAAAACTAGCTTGTGTCTTTGATATCTTTACAAAAGATCATTTTTTTAAACCAACAACGTTACATGTCTCCCTAGGCATTATTAGCCATTTTGCATGTGTTGTTTAGGAGCTGGTTTAAATACATTTTTATTGCTTTTTTCCCATTATCTCAGGGTTCTAAGAACATTACAGTCAAGTAAAAAACTACTTTTTGTGTTTGCAAAATGTAAAACTCAGTAAAACTCCCAATGATTCATTATTTCAGGCATTATTAGCCATTTTTTTGTGTGGTTTATGAGTTATGTTTAAATAACAGTCATATTGAGTGTGATTTTGTCATTGTGAGTAAAACCTAATTTTTGTATTTGCAAACCTTACAAAAACAACCGATTCTAGGAAAACTCACATTGATACAATATTACAGGCATGTTTAGACATATTGCATGTTTGGTTTTGGAGTTATATTTATATAACCTGCTTTCTGAGCCGCCACCTTTGTGGTTTGCGTGTCCCACTGATCCAGGAAATATGTTTTCCGGGGGCTTCTATGGTCTCCCAAGACAAACAGGTCCTAGGTGAGGGATCAGACAAAGAGCAGCTCAAAGACCTTTATTAAAAGTACAATTGAGGACCTAGATTTTTTCTCGCCCGGACGCAGGTCACCGTGGCTCCCCTGTGGAGCCAGGCCCAGAGGTGTGGCACGATGGCGATTGACGGGCCTGTCCCCATGGGGCCCAGCCGTGCTCAGCTCGAAGAGGCAACGTGGATCCCCCCTCCAGGGCTCACCACTCATGGGCTGGGTCATAGAGGGTGCAGTGTGAGCTGGGCGGCAGCCAAAGGCAGGGCACTTGGTGGTCCGATTATCGGCTACATAAGCTTGCTCTTGGGACATGGAACGTCATCTCGCTGGGAGGGAAGGAGCCTGAGCTGGTGCTTGAGGTGGAGACGTTCCCGGCTAGATATAGTTGGACTCACAGCAAGGGCTCTGGAACCTGTTCTCTCAGAGGGGCTGGACTGAGCTGAACTTTCATTACTTGCAACGCCAGAGTGGAAGAGATTCCACACTGGCGTTGCAACTAATGAGAGGCTGGGGTGGCAATTCTTGTTGCCCCCCGGCTCAAAGCCTGCACGTTGGACTTTAAACCCAATAGACGAGATGGTAGCTTCCTTCAGCCTTCGGGTTGGGTGACGGGTCCTGACTGTTGTTTGTGTTTACACACCAAACAGCAGCTCAGAGTACCAACTCTTTTTGGATTCCCTTGAGGGAGTACTGGAGAGTGCTCCCTCGGGTGATTCCCTTGTTCTGCTGGTGGACTTCAACGCTATGTTGGCAACGACAGTGAAACCTGGAGAGTCGTGATTGGGAAAAATGGTCACCCGGATCTGAACCCAAGTGGTGCTTTGTTATTGGACTTTTGTGCTTGTCACGGATTGTCCATAACAAACACAATGTTCAAACATAAGGGTGTCCATATGTGCACTTGGCACAAGGACACCCTCGGCCGCATGATTGACTTTGTAGTTGTGTCATGGGATTTGCGGCCTCATGTTTTGGACACTCGGTGAAGAGAGGGGCAGAGCTTTCTACCAACCACCACCTGGTGGTGAGCTGGCTCCGATGGTAGGGGAGGATGCCGGTCAGACCTGGCAGGCCCAAACGCATTGTAAGGGTCTGCTGGGAACACCTAGCAGAGTCTCCTGAAGAACTTTGAACATGTCCGGAAGAACTTTGAACATGTCACGAGGGAGGTGCTGGACATTGAGTCTGAGTGGACCATGTTCCGTGCCAGCTGATTGAAGCTGTGGCCGCAAGGTGTTTGGTGCCTGTCGTGGCAGTAATCCACCAGCAGTGAGGGATGCTGTCAAGCTGAAGAAAGAGCCACCGGGTCCTTTTGGCTCATGGGACTCCAGAGGCAGTGGGCATACCGACAGGCCAAGCGAGACCTCCTCAGTCCCACCAACACGTCTTCCTATGAGGAAACAGTGCCTGGGAAGTCTGTGGTGGGCTCTCCTATTTCTGGGGCTGAGGTTGCCAAGGTAGTTAAAAAGCTCCTCGGTGGCAAGGCCCCAGGGGTATGAGCTCCGTCCGGAGTTCCTTAAGGCTCTGGATGCTGTGGGGCAGTCTTGGATGACAAGACTCTGCAACATTGCGTCTACATCGGGGGCGGTACCTCTGGATTGGCAGACCGGGGTGGTGGTTCCTCTCTTTAAGAAGGGGAACCGGAGGGTGTGTTCCAACTATCGTAGATCACACTCCTCAGCCTTCCCGGTAAGGTCTATTCATGTGTAATGGAGAGGAGGAACCTCGGATCCAGGACGAACAGTGTGGTTTTCGTCCTGGTCGTGGAACGGTAGACCAGCTCTATACTCTCGGCAGGGTCCTTGAGTGTGCATGGGAGTTTGCCCAACCAGTCTACATAAGTTTTGTGGACTTGGAGAAGACATTCGACCTTGGCCCCCGGTAAATCCTGTGGGGAGTGCTCAGAGAGTATGCAGTATCGGCATGTCTGATTGTGGCGGGTGTCTCCCTGTATGATCAGTGTCAGAGCTTGGTCCGCATTGCCGGCAGTATGTCGTACCCCTTTCCAGTGAGGGTTGGACTCCCCCAAGGCTGCCCTTTGTCACCGATTCTGTTCATAACTTTAATGGACATAATATCTAGGCGCAGTCATGGCTTTGAGGATCCCCTCAACGCCATGACTGCGCCTGGTTTGGTGGCTGCAGGATTAGGTCTCTGCTTTTTGCAGATGATGTGGTCCTGATGGCTTCAACTGGCCAAGATCTTCAGCTTTCATTGGATCGGTTCGCAGTGAAGCGACTGGGATGAGAATCAGCACCTCCAAGTCCGAGTCCATGGTTCTCGCCCGGGAAAGGGTGGAGTGCCATCTCGAGGTTGGGAAAGAGATCTTGCCCCAAGTGAAGGAGTTCAAGTACCTAGGAGTCTTGTTCACGAGTGAGGATAGAGTGGATTGTGAGATCTACAGGCGGATCGGTGCGGCGTCTTCATTAATGAGGACGCTATATCGATCCGTTGTGGTGAAGAAGGAGCTGAGCCAGAAGGAAAAGATTTCAATTTACCGGTCCATCAACGTTCCCATCCTCACCTATGGTCATGAGCTTTGGGTTATGTCCGAAAGGACAAGGTCACGGGTACAAGCGGCCGAAATGAGTTTCCTCCGCCGGGTGGTGGGTCTCTCCCTTAGAGATAGGGTGAGAAGCTCTGTCATCTGGGAGGAACTCAGTGTAAAGCCGCTGCTCCTCCACATTGAGAGGAGCCAGATGAGGTGGTTCGGGCATCTGCTCAGGATGCCACCCGAACGCCTCCCTAGGTCCGAACGGCAGGAGGCTATGGGGAAGACCTAGGATACATTGGAAAGACTATGGCCTGGGAACGCCTGGGACGAAGTGGCTGGGGAGAGGGAAGTCTGGGCTCTCTGCTTAGGCTGTTGCCCCCGCAACCCGACCTCGGATAAGCGGAAGAAAATGGATGGATTTAGTATGACAGTTATACTGTCATATTGAGTGTGACAGTATACTGTCATAAAACCCAATTTTTGTATTTGCAAACCTAATTCTAGTAAAACTCACATCTATACAATATTACAGGCACTTTTGGACATAATGCACGTTTGGTTTTGGAGTTATGTTCATATAACTTTAATATATAGTATGACATCTATACTGTTATAATGAGTAAAAAAACTAACTTGTGTCTGTCATAAAACTCCATTTTTGTATTTGCAAACCTTACAAAAACAAATGATTCTAGTAAAACTCACATGGATTCAATATTACAGGCATTTTTAGACATTTTGCATGTTTGGTTTAGGAATCATGTTGGAATACATTTGTATTGTTTTTTTCACATTATCTCAGCATTTTAAGAACTTACTGTCATATTATGTAAAAAAACCTTTTGTGTTTGCAAGCCTTAAAAAAACAACCGATTCTAGTAAAACTCACATTGATACAATATTACAGGCATGTTTAGACATCTTGCATGTTTGGTTTTGGAGTTATGTTTATATAACCTGCTTTCTGAGCCGCCACCTTTGTGGTTTGCGTGTCCCACTGATCCTAGGAGCTATGTTGTCCGGGGGCTTCTATGCCCCCTGATAGGGTCCCCCAAGACAAACAGGTCCTAGGTTAGGAATCAGACAAAGAGCAGCTCAAAGACCTTTATGAAAAGTACAAATCGAGGACCTAGATATTTTCTCGCCCGGACCCGGGTCACCGTGGCTCCCCTGTGGAGCCAGGCCCAGAGGTGGGGCACGATGGCGAGCGACTGGTGCCCATGGGGCCCAGCTCGAAGAGGCAACGTGGGTCCCCCCTGCAATAGGCTCACCACTCATGGGCTGGGTCATAGAGGTCGGGTGCAGTGTTAGCTGGGCGGAAGTCGAAGGCAGGGCACTTGGCGGTCCAATAATCGGCTACATAAGCTCGCTCTTGGGACGTGGAACGTCACCTCGCGAGGTGGAGAAGTTCCCGGCTAGATAAAGCTGGACTCACTTCGACGCACAGCAAGGGCTCTGGAACCTGTTCTCTCAAGAGGGGTTGGACTCTCTTCCACTCTGGCGTTGCAAGTAATGAGAGGCTGGGTTGGCAATTCTTGTTGCCCCCCGGCTCAAAGCCTGCACGTTGGACTTAACCCAGAAGACGAGATGGTAGCTTCCCTCCGCTTTCGGGTTGGGTGACGGGTCCTGACTGTTGTTGGTGTTTACGCACCAAACAGCAGCTCAGAGTACCCACTCTTTTTGGATTCCCTTGAGAGTGCTCCCTCGGGTGATTCCCTTGTTCTGCTGGGGGTCTTCAACGCTCATGTTGGCAACGACTTTGAAACCTGGAGAGTCGTGATTGGGAAAAATGGCCGCCCGGATCTGAACCCAAGTGGTGCTTTGTTATTGGACTTTTGTGCTCGTCACGGATTGTCCATAACAAACACAATGTTCAAACATAAGGGTGTCCATATGTGCACTTGGCACCAGGACACCCTCGGCCGCAGTTCCATTATTGACTTTGTAGTTGTGTCATGGGATTTGCGGCCTCATGTTTTGGACACTCGGGTGAAGAGAGGGGCGAGCTTTCTACCGATCACCACCTGGTGAGCTGGCTCCGATGGTGGGGTAGGATCCCGGACAGACCTGGCAGGCCCAAAAGCATTGTGAGAGTCTTTTGGGAATGCCTAGCAGAGTCTCCTGTCAGAGAGAGTTTCTTTTTCCACCTCCGGAGGAACTTTGAACATGTCACAAAGGAGGTGCTGGACATTGAGTCTGAATGGATCATGTTCCGTGCCTCTCTTGTCAAGCCAGCTGATTGGAGCTGTGGCCGCAAGGTGTTTGGTGCCTGTCGTGGCGGTAATCCTAGAACCCGCTGGTGGCCACCAGCAGTGCGGGATGCCGTCAAGCTAAAGAAAGAGCTTATCTGGTCCTTTTGGCTCATGGGACTCCAGAGGCAGCGGGCATACCGACAGGCCAATTAGTTCCTGGGGAATCTGTGGTGGGCTCTCCTATTTCTGGGGCTGAGGTTGCCAAGATAGTTTTAAAAGCTCCTCGGTGGCAAGGCCCCGGGGGTGGATGAGCTCCGTCCGGAGTTCCTTAAGGCTCTGGATGCTGTGGGGCTGTTTTAGTTGACAAGACTCTGCAACATCGCGTGGACATCAGGGGCGGTACCTCTGGATTGGCAGACCGGGGTGGTGGTTCCTCTCTTTAAGAAGGGGAACCGGAGGGTGTGTTCCAACTATCGTAGATCACACTCCTCAGCCTTCCCGGTAAGGTCTATTCATGTGTACTGGAGAGGAGGAACCTCGGATCCAGGACGAACAGTGTGGTTTTCGTCCTGGTCGTGGAACGGTAGACCAGCTCTATACTCTCGGCAGGGTCCTTGAGTGTGCATGGGAGTTTGTCCAACCAGTCTACATGTGCTTTGTGGACTTGGAGAAGACATTCGACCGTGGCCACCCCGGGAAGTCCTGTGGGGAGTGCTCAGAGAGTATGGGGTATCGGCATGTCTGATTGTGGCGGGTCGCTCCCTGTATGATCAGTGTCAGAGCTTGGTCCGCATTGCCAGCAGTAAGTTGGCTGCCCTTTGTCACCAAATGTGTTCATAAATTTTATGGACAGAATTTCTAGGCGCAGTCATGGCGTTGAGGGGATCCGGTTTGGTGGCTCCAGGATTAGGTCTCTCCTTTTTGCAGATGATGTGGTCCTTATGGCTTTAACTGGCCAGGATCTTCAGCTCTCATTAGATTGGTTCGCAGCCGAGTGTGAAGCGACTGGGATGAGAATCAGCACCTCCAAGTCCGAGGTTCTCGCCCGGGAAAGGGTGGAGTGCCATCTCGAGGTTGGGCAGGAGATCTTGCCCCAAGTGGATGAGTTCAAGTACCTGGAGTCTTGTTCATGAGTGAGGGAAGAGTGGATCGATAGATGCACAGGCTGATCGGTGCGGCGTCTTCAGTAATGAGGACGCTATATCGATTCGTTGTGGTAAGAAGGAGCTGCGCCAGAAGGAAAAGCTCTCAATTTACCGGTCAATCTACGTTCCCATCCTCACCTATGGTCATGAGCTTTGGGTTATGACCGAAAGGACAAGATCACGGGTACAAGCGGCCGAAATGAGTTTTCTCCGCTGGGTGGCGGGTCTCTCCCTTACTGTAAGAATTTTCACCGTTTAATTACAGTAACCTACTGGCAGCTAATGGTTCCAGTATAAAACTGTTTTTCTACAGCACACATACTGTGATTTATCACTACAGTTTATTACTGTAAAAAGTATCACAGTACTGTGCTGTATCAAATATACGCTTCACAGCATAATACTGTCATCTGTTTAGCGGCATTACACTGTTATTTTAGTGTATCTACTGTAATATCCATTAACAGTTAATTACAGTAAAATAATTGTAAGCACTATAGACTGAGCTTTACAGTATAATGCCACTAGAAGTTAATGAGTTGAACTTTTAATTTTTCAAAATCAAAACCCCTGCAATCTGCTGGCATAAAAATGACTGGAGAAATGGCCTTGTAGGATTATGTTTTTATTAACCAATTATTTTAAAGTGCATCAAATACATTCAATGTACATTTAGTGCATTCTTCTTATTTTCAGTAAAGCATTTTAATATTTATAACATGTCCACTTAATTTCTAACTGGAGACAAAACACTGAACACGAGTCCAGTGTTTAGTTGTTGGCTACATAAAGCCCCACTCAAAGTCTGTGAGATGTTTTATAAGGGTGGCTACGTGAGGATTTACAGTTGCTGCCTTTTTCTGGACCAGCTTCCCGGTCTTCTTGGACACCACCTTTCCCTGGCTAGCCTTTGTTCCCCTCTCAGGGTGAACGCCAATGAATCGCCTAAAAAAGAGAGAAAGCATATTAGATATTCTGTTGTGATTGAAGATTACTTGCAGTCGATACAGAACCCCCCTCACATTGTTATTTAGGAATATGCACTGCACAAATATTAATATCAATTTTAGGATATATGTGAGCCTATACCATAACCACAGCTGTAGATGAGTGAATGCTCTAAAACCCATTAAGACAAATTCAGAGAGGAAGACAATGCTAAAGCCTCCCCAATCCCTCTCTCTATTTATGTTTTCTCTCCATCTACGGGACCGTGTATTTACGCTGATGTTTCCAGCTTTCACCCAATTAACATATCGTTACCTGCTCATTACCTATCTTCTCTGCATCCTGGGGTCACACTGGTGCTTCTTGCCTTTACCCATTCAACATATCTTTACCTGCACATTACCTACCTTCTCTGCATAGTGTGGTCACGCTGGTGCTTTCTACCTTTACCCATTCAACATATCTTTACCTGCACATTACCTACCTTCCCTGCATCCTTGGGTCACACTGGTGCTTCTTTCTTTCACCATACAACATATCTTCACCTGCACATACCTACCTTGTCTGCATGGCCTCGACCACACCTGCGCTTCCTTCTTTCACCCATTTTACCCATTCAACATATCTTCACCCGCACATTACCTACTTGCTCTGCATTCTCGGGTCAAGCTGGTGCTTCCTGCCATCATCCAGTCAACATATCTTTACCTGCAAATTACCTACTTTTTCTGCATCCTGGGGTCAAACAGGTGCTTCCTTCTTTGAGCCAGTCAACATATCTTTACCTGCACATTACCTACCTTCTCTGTATCCTAGAGTCAAACTGGTGCGTCAGTCCCTAATAAGAAGGTCCACAAAGGAACAGAAGAGTCATTGATTTAAGGCACCAAATTGGGGAAATGACAAGTCAAATTCCTGAACAGAGGTGAGAAATATAAAATAAAATATCCTAACAGTATTTTAACAGTATCAAGAGGATTTACCTTTGAACAAATTCCAATGTCCGAGGACCTTCCTCTTGGTATTCCAAGTTGAACACATAGTAGGTGGCAAGAAGGGCAGCAAGCCCTGAGATTAAGCTAGGTTGGACGCCTTTGCAGATGACATCACCTTCCATGCTGATCATCCAACGTTTTATTGTGACTTTGTACAGTCAAGAAATGCAGTTTATGTTCCTAAACAGTATCCAATATGGGTAGCATTTTAAAAGTATTTGGAATGGCCACCTCACTCGCTCTCTCTTTCCTCTGTTTACATCTAGTCTCCTAAGGCAGTGGTTCTCAAATGGGGGTACGCGTACTCCTGGGGGTACTTGAAGGTATGCCAAGGGGTACGTGAGATTTTTTTTTAATATTCTAAAAATAGCAACAATTCAAAAATCCTTTATAAATATATTTATTGAATAATACTTCGACAAAATATGAATGTAAGTTCATAAACTCAACAACTAATCAAGTAGGCTATTCCATTCATTACCATAAAGCCAGAGTTTCCCCCATGCCATGATGGTTTGACCCTACCTGGCGGTGCCACACGGCACCAACTGTCAATCAACTATCCATGTAGAAAACAATGGAGGCTTGGTTAAAGCGTAGTGGACATGTTCCATAAATATTGATGTTAAAGATTTCTTTTTTTGTGAAGAAATGTTGAGAATGAAGTTCATGAATCCAGATGGATCTCTATTACAATCCCCAAAGAGGGCACTTTAAGTTGATTACTTCTATGTGTAAAAATCTTTATTTATAATTGAATCACTTGTTTATTTTTCAACAAGTTTTTAGTTATTTTTATATCTTTTTTTCCAAATAGTTCAAGAAAGACCACAACAAATGAGCAATATTTTGCACTGTTATACAATTTAATAAATCAGAAACTGATGACATAGTGCTGTATTTTACTTCTTTATCTCTTTTTTTCAACCAAAAATGCTTTGCTCTGATTAGGGGGTACTTGAATTTAAAAAATGTTCACAGGGGTACATCACTGAAAAAAGGTTGAGAACCACTGTCCTAAGGCAGTGGTTCTCAACCTTTTTTCAGTGCTGTGAAAATTTTTTTAATGCAAGTAGACCTCCATGTCTTTATAACAGGAATATCCTGAATTCTCAAGTTGCATATCACAATAGTCATCATCAGTGTTAATAACACAAGAGCTGCTTGGATTTGCTGTTGATCAAGTCAAACTTCGTTCAGTGTAGCCGTAGTGCTTCCTTGACACGTGCGATGTGAAAGTAGACTTAACTGTAAATCTTTTTTCACATTGACTGAAGGGGCACGTAACTGTCCTACCTTCGGTAATATGACTTTTCAAATGCAGGAGAAAGGCCCGTATATCATCGCACTTCGCGCTACGTGAGACAATATTACAAGGTAAACCTTCTGCGCTATACATATCAGTCCTACTCTTGCCATATTTATGACGACGGCTGTGAGTTTTGAAGGCTGAGAAGTTGGAAAAAACTCTTGTGCATTTAGGGAAAGCACAGTTAAACGATGCATTAGGCATACAACTATGACTTTGCATGTGTCTAACATACGCAAATACATTGCTGCAAGTCGTAGCACATATGTTGCAAGTTATCATCTTTTATGATGACTATGACAAAAAAGAAGAAAACTTAGCTAGCTAGCATGCGGCGGTACATGCGCGTGGTCAACGATAGTGTCTGTGATGCTGACTGTGACGCTATGTCATTTCGGACTTTATAAATATATATATAAAGTAATTCAAACAGAAAATGACACATCAAGGTACAAGTGACTCTTACCTTGTTATCAAAAACACACGATGCAGTAGGATGGATTTAGCCAGGTGAAATGAAGCTCGGTTGGACGAATTGTGGGCGGACCCAAGAAACAAGTCTGAAAAATACTGAATTACACTGTAGGTTTTACAGTAACTTACTGCTGGTCGATATTTTTTGAAAAATGCAACAAAATTTACAGTACTTAACTGCATTTAAGAAGAACATGATAGGTTGATTGGCAACACTAAATTGGCCCTAGTGTGTGAATGTGAGTGTGAATGTTGTCTGTCTATCTGTGTTGGCCCTGCGATGAGGTGGCGACTTGTCCAGGGTGTACCCCGCCTTCCGCCTGATTGTAGCTGAGATAGGCTCCAGCGCCCCCCGCGACCCCGAAGGGAATAAGCGGTAGAAAATGGATGGATGGATGGAGTATATAACTGTAATTTTATTTTTTATTTTTACAGTAATTTTTTACAGTGAAGGTCATGGGTGTCAAACTCTGGCCCGTGGGCCAAATTTGGCCCAACGTGTAATTTGACTTGGCCCTTGAGGCAATATCAAATTAACACTAAAGCTGGACCGTCGATTATACATTGCAGCAGTGCCGCGGTAACACCGCATTCACCGCTACTTCTAATACTTGCCAACCCTCCCGGGAGTGAAGCCAGCACTCCTCCCGAATTTTTTTTTTTTTTTTTTCAGCTAGTCAAACGAGTGCCGGCCCAGTTTCATGTCAGTGCAGCTTCTGCACCCACACACACACAATTGAATGCAACGCATACTTCATCAACAGCGATACAGGTTACACTGACGGTAGCCAAATAAAAAACTTTAACACTTTTAGAAATATACGCCACACTGTGAATCCACACCAAACAAGAATGACAAACACATTTCGGGAGAACATCCACACCGTAACACAACATAAACACAACATAACAAATACCCGGAACCCTTTGTAGCACTAAATCTTCCGGGACGCTACAAGGTGTGTGTGTGTGTGGGGGGCGGGGGTTTGGTGGTAGCGGGGGTGTATTTTGTAGCGTCCCGAAAGAGTTAGTGCTGCAAAAGATTCTGGGTATTTGTTCTTTTGTGTTTATGTTATGTTACGGTGCGGATGTTCTCCCGAAAAGTGTTTTTTATTTTTGTTTGGTGTGGGTTCACAGTGTGGCGTATATTTCTAACAGTGTTAAAGTTTTTTATACTGGCACCCTCAGTGTAACCTGTATCGCTGTTGATGAAGTATGCGTTGCATTCATTTGTGTATGCGTGCTGAAGCTGCACATTTCTTGTGACTGGGTGTGAATGATGTTAGAATTGGGTGTACAAGATATGACTGTTGAACACCTTCGTTCGATAATGAAAGTTACCTCAGCTCAAAGCCTGAGCCCCGACATTAAAGAACTAGCATCTAAAAAAAGATGCCAGGTATCTGGCTTGGGCACATCAAATTAGATCAGTGTGTTGCAAACTGAGCAGTTTAAAGTCCTGAATGGTTGTTTTATTCATTGTTATTTTATTTTCAAATTTATTATCCTGTGGAAAAAGTTAATGTTGATATTTACCTCAGAAGGCTGCAAATAGAAAAGAGGCATTCAATTTTTATTTAAATTGTATTTGATATGCAATTGATATTTTTTAATTATTATTATTATTATTTGAAACTCCATTTTGCATGTCACTATAAAATTATATAAGCCTTGCTTGTTCAATATTCAATGCAAAACTTGTTTGGGTCGCTATTAAAAGGTTAATTTGTTCAACCTTGGCCCGCGGCTTTGTTCAGTTTTAAACTTTGGCCCACTCTGTATTTGAGCTTGACACCCCTGGTGAAGGTGAAGCTCTGTCATCCTGGAGGCCACGGGGAAGACCCAGGACACATTGGGAACACTATGTCTCCCGGCTGGCCTGGGAACGCCTCGGGATCCCCTGAGAAAAGGTCCTAGGTGAGGGATCAGACAAAGAGCAGCTCAAAGACCTTTATGAAAAGTACAAATCGAGGACCTAGATTTTTTCTCGCCCAGGCGCAGGTCACCGTGGCTCCCCTGTGGAGCCAGGCGCAGAGGTGGGGCACGATGGCGAGCGACTGGTGGCCGGGCCTGTCTCCATGGGGCCCTGCCGGACTCAGCTCGAAGAGGCAACGTGGGTCAACCCTCCAATGGGCTCACCACTCATGGGCCCATTGAGGTCATAGAGGTCGGATGCAGTGTGAACTGGGCGGCAGCCGAAGGCAGGGCACTTGGCGGTCCGATTATTGGCTACATAAGCTCGCTCTTGGGACGTGGAACGTCACCTCGCTGGGAGGGAAAGAGCCTGAGCTGGTGCGCTAGGTGAAGAAGTTCCGGCTAGATATAGTTGGACTCACTTCGACGCACAGCAAGGGCTCTGGAACCTGTTCTCTCAAGAGGGGCTGGACTCTCTTCCACTCTGGCGTTGCAAGCAATGAGAGGCTGGGGTGGCAATTGTTGTTGCTCAAAGCCTGCACGTTGGACTTTAACCCAGTAGACGAGATGGTAGCTTCCCTTCGCCTTCGGGTTGGGTGACGGGTCCTGACTGTTGTTTGTGTTTACACACCAAACAGCAGCTCAGAGTACCCACTCTTTTTGGATTCCCTTGAGGGAGTACTGGAGAGTGCTCCCTCGGGTGATTCCCTTGTTCTGTTGGGGGACTTCAATGCTCATGTTGGCAAGGACAGTGAAACCTGGAGAGTCGTGATTGGGAAAAATGGCCACCCGGATCTGAACCCAAGTGGTGCTTTGTTATTGGACTTTTGTGCTCGTCACGGATTGTCCATAACAAACACAATGTTCAAACATAAGGAAGAACTTTGAACATGTCACGAGGGAGGTGCTGGACATTGAGTCTGAGTGGACCATGTTCTGTGCCTCACTTGTCGAGCCTGCTGATTGGAGCTGTGGCCGCAAGGTGTTTGGTGCCTGTCGTGGCGGTAATCCTAGAACTCGCTGGTGGCCACCAGCAGTGAGGGATGCCGTCAAGCTGAAGAAAGAGCCTATCGGGTCCTTTTGGCTCATGGGACTCCAGAGGCAGCGGGCATACCGACAGGCCAAGCAGTGCCTGGGGAATCTGTGGTGGACTCTCCTATTTCTGGGGCTTAGGTTGCCTAGGTAGTTAAAAAGCTCCTCTGTGGCAAGGCCCCGGTGGTGGATGAGTTCCTTAAGGCTCTGGATACTGTGGGGCTGTCTTGGTTGACAAGACTCTGCAACATCGCGTGAACATTGGGGGCGGTACCTCTGGATTGGCAGACCGGGGTGGTGGTTCCTCTCTTTAAGAAGGGGAACCGGAGGGTGTGTTCCAACTATCGTGAAACACACTCCTCAGCCTTCCCGGTAAGGTCTATTCATGTGTACTGGAGAGGAGGAAACTCGGATCCAGGACGAAGAGTGTGGTTTTCGCCCTGGTCGTGGAACGGTAGACCAGGTCTATACTCTCGGCAGGGTCCTTGAGTGTGAAGCGACTGGGATGAGAATCAGCACCTCCAAGTCCAAGTCCATGGTTCTCGCGCAGGAAAGGGTCGAGTGCCATCTCCAGGTTGGGGAGGAGATCTTGCCCCAAGTGGAGGAGTTCAAGTACCTAGGAGTCTTGTTCACGAGTGAGGATAGAGTGGATCGAGAGATCCACAGGCGGATTGGTGCGGCGTCTTCTGTATTGAGGACGCTATATCGATCCGTTGTGGTGAAGAAGGAGCTGAGCCAGAAGGAAAAGCTCTCAATTTACCGTCGATCTACGTTCCTAGCTTTGGGTTATGACCGAAAGGACAAGCGGCCGAAATGCGTTTCCTCTGCCGGGTGGTGGGTCTCTCCCTTAGAGACAGGGTGAGAAGCTCTGTCATCCGGGAGGAACTCAAAGTAAAGCCGCTGCTCCTCCACATTGAGAGGAGCCATGAGGTGGTTCGGGCATCTGCTCAGGATGCCACCCGAACGCCTCTAGGGAGGTGTGGCAGGAGGCCACGGGGAAGACCTAGGACACATTGGAAAGACTATGTCCCCGGCTGGCCTGGGAACGCCTCGGAAGTGGCTGGGGAGAGGGAAGTCTGGGATTTTCTGCTCAGGCTGCTGCCCCCGCAACCCGACCTCGGATAAGCGGAAGAAAATGGATGGATTTAGAATGACAGTTATACTGTCAGATTGAGTACAAAAACTAACTAAACCTTACACAATATAATGTTTCTAGTAAAACTCACAAAGATACATATCTCCAGGCATTATTAGCCATTTTGCATGTGTGGTTTAGGAGTTATGTTTAAATAAATAACTGTCAGATTGAGTGTGACAGTAAACTGTCATAGTGAGTAAAACCCTTATTTTGTATTTGCAAACCTTACAAAAACAACTAAATCTAGTTAAACTCACACAGATACAATATTACAGGCATTTTTAGACATAATGCATGTTTGGTTTTAGAGTAATGTTTATATAACTTTCATGTTTAGTATGACAGCTGTACTGTCATATTGAATAACAAAAACAACTAACTTGTGTCTTTGCAAACCTTAAAAAATACCATTTTTCTAGTAAAACTAACTAGATACATGCTCCAGGCATTATTAGCCATTTTGCATGTGTTGTTTGAGTTATGTTTAAATAACTGTCATATTGAGTGTGACAGTATACTGTCATAAAACCCAATTTTTGTATTTGCAACCCTGATTCTAGTAAAACTCACATATATACAATATTACAGGCAGTTTTGGACATAATGCATGTTTGGTTTTGGAGTTATGTTTATATAACTTTTATATATAGTATGACAGCTAAACTGTTATATTGAGTAAAAAAACTAACTTGTGTTTGTCATAAAACCCAATTTTTGTATTAGCAAACCATACAACTGATTCAAATAAAACTCACATGGATTCAATATTACAGGCATTTTCAGACATTTTGAATGTTTGGTTTAAGAATTATGTTGTAATACATTTGTATTGCTTTTTTCACATTATCTCAGGATTTTTAGAACATTACTGTCATACTGAGTAAAAAAATATTTTTTGTGTTTGCAAGCCCTAAAAAAAGCATATGTTTCCAGTAAAACTCCCAAAGATGCATTATTTCAGGCATTATTAGCCATTTTTCATGTGTGGTTTGAGTTATGGTTAAATAACTGTCATATACTGTCAGTTATGACATAGTAAGTAAAACCTAATTTATGTATTTGCAAACCTTACAAAATAATTTAAATCTAGTAAAACTCACATGGATTCAATATTACAGACATTTTTAGACATTTTGCATGTTTGGTTTAGGAATTATGTTGGAATCATTTTTATTAATTTGTTCGTATTATCTCAGAATTTTAGAACATTACTGTCATATTGAGTAAAAAAATATTTTTTGTGTTTGCAAGCCTTAAAAAAGCATATGTTTCGAGTAAAACTTACAAGAATGCATTATTTCAGGCATTGTTAGTCATTTTTCATGTGTAGTTTAAGAGTTATGTTTAAATAACTGTCATATTGAGTGTGGCAGTTATACTGTCATATTGAGTAAAAAAAACTAACCTGTCTTTGCAAACCTTACAAAAGAAAATGTTTCTAGTAACACTCACAAAGATAAATTTTTTCACGCATTATTAGACATGTTTCATGTGTGGTTAGGAGTTATAAATAAATAATTGTCATATTGAGTGTTACAGTTTTAATGTCATGTGTAAAACCTAATTTTTGTATTTGCAAACCTTACAAAAATAATTGATTCTAGTAAAACTTATATAGATTCAATATTACATGCATTTTTAGACATTTTACATGTTTGGTTTAAAATTTGTGTTTGAATACATTTGTATTGCTTTTTTCGCATTATCTCAGGATTCTAAGAACATTACTTTCATATTGAGTAAAAAACTACTTTTTGTTTTTGCAAACCTTACAAACTCACATAAATACATTATTACAGGCATTTTTAGACATGACACATGTTTGGTTTTGGAGTTATGTTTATATAACTTTCATATTTAGTATGACTGTTATACTGTCATATTGAATAAAAAAAACTAGCTTGTGTCTTTGATATCTTTACAAAAGATCATTTTTTTAAACTAACAACGTTACATGTCTCCCTAGGCATTATTAGCCATTTTGCATGTGTTGTTTAGGAGTTAGGTTTAAATACATTTGTATTGCTTTTTTCCCATTATCTCAGGGTTCTAAGAACTTTAAAGTCAAGTATAAAACTACTTTTTGTGTTTGCAAAATGTAAAACTCAGTAAAACTCCCAATGATTCATTATTTCAGGCATTATTAGCAATTTTTTTGTGTGGTTTATGAGTTATGTTTAAATAACAGTCATATTGAGTGTGATTTTGTCATTGTGAGTAAAACCTAATTTTTATATTTGCAAACCTTACAAAAACAACCGATTCTAGGAAAACTCACATTGATACAATATTACAGGCATGTTTAGACATATTGCATGTTTGGTTTTGGAGTTATATTTATATAACCTGCTTTCTGAGCCGCCACCTTTGTGGTTTGCGTGTCCCACTGATCCAGGAACTATGTTGTCCGGGGGCTTCTATGGTCCCCCAAGACAAACAGGTCCTAGGTGAGGGATCAGACAAAGAGCAGCTCAAAGACCTTTATTAAAAGTACAATTGAGGACCTAGATTTTTTCTCGCCCGGACGCAGGTCACCGTGGCTCCCCTGTGGAGCCAGGCCCAGAGGTGTGGCACGATGGAGATTGACGGGCCTGTCCCCATGGGGCCCAGCCGTGCTCAGCTCGAAGAGCCAACGTGGATCCCCCCTCCAGGGCTCACCACTCATGGGCTGGGTCATAGAGGGTGCAGTGTGAGCTGGGCGGCAGCCGAAGGCAGGGCACTTGGTGGTCCGATTATCGGCTACATAAGCTCGCTCTTGGGACATGGAACGTCACCTCGCTGGGAGGGAAGGAGCCTGAGCTGGTGCTTGAGGTGGAGACGTTCCCGGCTAGATATAGTTGGACTCACAGCAAGGGCTCTGGAACCTGATCTCTCAGAGGGACTGGACTGAGCTGAACTTTCATTACTTGCAACGCCAGAGTGGAAGAGATTCCACACTGGCGTTGCAACTAATGAGAGGCTGGGGTGGCAATTCTTGTTGCCCCCCGGCTCAAAGCCTGCACGTTGGACTTTAAACCCAATAGACGAGATGGTAGCTTCCTTCAGCCTTCGGGTTGGGTGACGGGTCCTGACTGTTGTTTGTGTTTACACACCAAACAGCAGCTCAGAGTACCAACTCTTTTTGGATTCCCTTGAGGGAGTACTGGAGAGTGCTCCCTCGGGTGATTCCCTTGTTCTGCTGGTGGACTTCAATGCTATGTTGGCAACGACAGTGAAACCTGGAGAGTCGTGATTGGGAAAAATGGCCACCCGGATCTGAACCCAAGTGGTGCTTTGTTATTGGACTTTTGTGCTTGTCACGGATTGTCCATAACAAACACAATGTTCAAACATAAGGGTGTCCATATGTGCACTTGGCACAAGGACACCCTCGGCCGCATGATTGACTTTGTAGTTGTGTCATGGGATTTGCGGCCTCATGTTTTGGACACTCGGTGAAGAGAGGGGCAGAGCTTTCTACCAACCACCACCTGGTGGTGAGCTGGCTCCGATGGTAGGGGGGGGGTGCCGGTCAGACCAGGCAGGCCCAAACGCATTGTAAGGGTCTGCTGGGAACACCTAGCAGAGTCTCCTGAAGAACTTTGAACATGTCCGGAAGAACTTTGAACATGTCACGAGGGAGGTGCTGGACATTGAGTCTGAGTGGACCATGTTCCGTTCCTCTCTTGTTGAGCCAGCTGATTGAAGCTGTGGCCAGCAGTGAGGGATGCTGTCAAGCTGAAGAAAGAGCCACCGGGTCCTTTTGGCTCATGGGACTCCAGAGGCAGTGGGCATACCGACAGGCCAAGCGAGACCTCCTCAGTCCCACCAACACGTCTTCCTATGAGGAAACAGTGCCTGGGAAGTCTGTGGTGGGCTCTCCTATTTCTGGGGCTGAGGTTGCCAAGGTAGTTAAAAAGCTCCTTGGTGGCAAGGCCCCAGGGGTATGAGCTCCGTCCGGAGTTCCTTAAGGCTCTGGATGCTATGGGGCAGTCCTGGTTGACAAGACTCTGCAACATTGCGTCTACATCGGGGGCGGTACCTCTGGATTGGCAGACCGGGGTGGTGGTTCCTCTCTTTAAGAAGGGGAACCGGAGGGTGTGTTCCAACTATCGTAGATCACACTCCTCAGCCTTCCCGGTAAGGTCTATTCATGTGTAATGGAGAGGAGGAACCTCGGATCCAGGACGAACAGTGTGGTTTTCGTCCTGGTCGTGGAACTGTAGACCAGCTCTATACTCTCGGCAGGGTCCTTGAGTGTGCATGGGAGTTTGCCCAACCAGTCTACATAAGTTTTGTGGACTTGGAGAAGACATTCGACCTTGGCCCCCGGTAAATCCTGTGGGGAGTGCTCAGAGAGTATGGAGTATCGGCATGTCTGATTGTGGCGGGTGTCTCCCTGTATGATCAGTGTCAGAGTTTGGTCCGCATTGCCGGCAGTATGTCGGACCCCTTTCCAGTGAGGGTTGGACTGCGCCAAGGCTGCCCTTTGTCGCCGATTCTGTTCATAACTTTAATGGACAGAATATCTAGGCGCAGTCATGGCTTTGAGGATCCCCTCAACGCCATGACTGCGCCTGGTTTGGTGGCTGCAGGATTAGGTCTCTGCTTTTTGCAGATGATGTGGTCCTGATGGCTTCAACTGGCCAAGATCTTCAGCTTTCATTGGATCGGTTCGCAGTGAAGCGACTGGGATGAGAATCAGCACCTCCAAGTCCGAGTCCATGGTTCTCGCCCGGGAAAGGGTGGAGTGCCATCTCGAGGTTGGGAAAGAGATCTTGCCCCAAGTGAAGGAGTTCAAGTACCTAGGAGTCTTGTTCACGAGTGAGGATAGAGTGGATTGTGAGATCTACAGGCGGATCGGTGCGGCGTCTTCAGTAATGAGGACGCTGTATCGATCCGTTGTAGTGAAGAAGGAGCTGAGCCAGAAGGAAAAGCTTTCAATTTACCGGTCGATCAACGTTCCCATCCTCACCTATGGTCATGAGCTTTGGGTTATGACCGAAAGGACAAGGTCACGGGTACAAGCGGCCGAAATGAGTTTCCTCCGCCGGGTGGTGGGTCTCTCCCTTAGAGATAGGGTGAGAAGCTCTGTCATCTGGGAGGAACTCAGTGTAAAGCCGCTGCTCCTCCACATTGAGAGGAGCCAGATGAGGTGGTTCGGGCATCTGCTCAGGATGCCACCCGAACGCCTCCCTAGGTCCGAACGGCAGGAGGCCATGGGGAAGACCTAGGATACATTGGAAAGACTATGGCCTGGGAACGCCTCGGGATCTCCCGAGAAGAGCTGGACGAAGTGGCTGGGGAGAGGGAAGTCTGGGCTCTCTGCTTAGGCTGCTGCCCCCGCAACCCGACCTCGGATAAGCGGAAGAAAATGGATGGATTTAGTATGACAGTTATACTGTCATATTGAGTGTGACAGTATACTGTCATACAACCCAATTTTTGTATTTGCAAACCTGATTCTAGTAAAACTCACATCTATACAATATTACAGCCAATTTTGGACATAATGCACGTTTGGTTTTGGAGTTATGTTCATATAACTTTAATTATAGTATGACATCTATACTGTTATAATGAGTAAAAAAACTAACTTGTGTCTGTCATAAAACTCAATTTTTGTATTTGCAAACCTTACAAAAACAAAAGATTCTAGTAAAACTCACATGGATTCAATATTACAGGCATTTTTAGACATTTTGCATGTTTGGTTTAGGAATCATGTTGGAATACATTTGTATTGTTTTTTTCACATTATCTCAGCATTTTAAGAACTTACTGTCATATTGAGTAAAAAAAACCTTTTGTGTTTGCAAGCCTTAAAAAAACAACCGATTCTAGTAAAACTCACATTGATACAATATTACAGGCATGTTTAGACATCTTGCATGTTTGGTTTTGGAGTTATGTTTATATAACCTGCTTTCTGAGCCGCCACCTTTGTGGTTTGCGTGTCCCACTGATCCTAGGAGCTATGTTGTCCGGGGGCTTCTATGCCCCCTGGTGGGGGCCCCCAAGACAAACAGGTCCTAGGTGAGGAATCAGACAAAGAGCAGCTCAAAGACCTTTATGAAAAGTACAAATCGAGGACCTAGATATTTTCTCGCCCGGACGCGGGTCACCGTGGCTCCCCTGTGGAGCCAGGCCCAGAGGTGGGGCACGATGGCGAGCGACTGGTGCCCATGAGGCCCAGCTCGAAGAGGCAACGTGGGTCCCCCCTGCAATAGGCTCACCACTCATGGGCTGGGTCATAGAGGTCGGGTGCAGTGTTAGCTGGACGGAAGCCGAAGGCAGGGCACTTGGCGGTCCGATTATCGGCTACATAAGCTCGCTCTTGGGACGTGGAACGTCACCTCGCGAGGTGGAGAAGTTCCCGGCTAGATAAAGCTGGACTCACTTCGACGCACAGCAAGGGCTCTGGAACCTGTTCTCTCAAGAGGGGTTGGACTCTCTTCCACTCTGGCGTTGCAAGTAATGAGAGGCTGGGTTGGCAATTCTTGTTGCCCCCCGGCTCAAAGCCTGCACGTTGGACTTAACCCAGAAGACGAGATGGTAGCTTCCCTCCGCTTTCGGGTTGGGTGACGGGTCCTGACTGTTGTTGGTGTTTACGCACCAAACAGCAGCTCAGAGTACCCACTCTTTTTGGATTCCCTTGAGAGTGCTCCCTCGGGTGATTCCCTTGTTCTGCTGGGGGTCTTCAACGCTCATGTTGGCAACGACTTTGAAACCTGGAGAGTCGTGATTGGGAAAAATGGCCACCCGGATCTGAACCCAAGTGGTGCTTTATTATTGAGCTTTTGTGCTCGTCACGGATTGTCCATAACAAACACAATGTTCAAACATAAGGGTGTCCATATGTGCACTTGGCACCAGGACACCCTCGGCCGCAGTTCCATTATTGACTTTGTAGTTGTGTCATGGGATTTGCGGCCTCATGTTTTGGACACTCGGGTGAAGAGAGGGGCGAGCTTTCTACCGATCACCACCTGGTGAGCTGGCTCCGATGGTGGGGTAGGATCCCGGACAGACCTGGCAGGCCCAAAAGCATTGTGAGAGTCTTTTGGGAATGCCTAGCAGAGTCTCCTGTCAGAGAGAGTTTCTTTTTCCACCTCCGGAGGAACTTTGAACATGTCACAAAGGAGGTGCTGGACATTGAGTCTGAATGGATCATGTTCCGTGCCTCTCTTGTCAAGCCAGCTGATTGGAGCTGTGGCCGCAAGGTGTTTGGTGCCTGTCGTGGCGGTAATCCTAGAACCCGCTGGTGGCCACCAGCAGTGCGGGATGCCGTCAAGCTGAAGAAAGAGCTTATCTGGTCCTTTTGGCTCATGGGACTCCAGAGGCAGCGGGCATACCGACAGGCCAAGCAGTGCCTGGGGAATCTGTGGTGGGCTCTCCTATTTCTGGGGCTGAGGTTGCCAACGTAGTTTTAAAAGCTCCTCGGTGGCAAGGATGAGCTCCGTCCGGAGTTCCTTAAGGCTCTGGATGCTGTGGGGCTGTTTTAGTTGACAAGACTCTGCAACATCGCGTGGACATCAGGGGCGGTACTTCTGGATTGGCAGACCGGGGTGGTGGTTCCTCTCTTTAAGAAGGGGAACCGGAGGGTGTGTTCCAACTATCGTAGATCACACTCCTCAGCCTTCCCGGTAAGGTCTATTCATGTGTACTGGAGAGGAGGAACCTCGGATCCAGGACGAACAGTGTGGTTTTCGTCCTGGTCGTGGAACGGTAGACCAGCTCTATACTCTCGGCAGGGTCCTTGAGTGTGCATGGGAGTTTGTCCAACCAGTCTACATGTGCTTTGTGGACTTGGAGAAGACATTCGACCGTGGCCACCCCGGGAAGTCCTGTGGGGATTGCTCAGAGAGTATGGGGTATCGGCATGTCTGATTGTGGCGGGTCGCTCCCTGTATGATCGGTGTCAGAGCTTGGTCCGCATTGCCAGCAGTAAGTTGGCTGCCCTTTGTCACCAAATGTGTTCATAAATTTTATGGACAGAATTTCTAGGCGCAGTCATGGCGTTGAGGGGATCCGGTTTGGTGGCTGCAGGATTAGGTCTCTCCTTTTTGCAGATGATGTGGTCCTTATGGCTTTAACTGGCCAGGATCTGCAGCTCTCATTGGATTGGTTCGCAGCCGAGTGTGAAGCAACTGGGATGAGAATCAGCACCTCCAAGTCCTAGGTTCTCGCCCGGGAAAGGGTGGAGTGCCATCTCGAGGTTGGGCAGGAGATCTTGCCCCAAGTGGATGAGTTCAAGTACCTGGAGTCTTGTTCATGAGTGAGGGAAGAGTGGATCGTGAGATGCACAGGCTGATCGGTGCGGCGTCTTCAGTAATGAGGACGCTATATCGATTTGTTGTGGTAAGAAGGAGCTGCGCCAGAAGGAAAAGCTCTCAATTTACCGGTCAATCTACGTTCCCATCCTCACCTATGGTCATGAGCTTTGGGTTATGACCGAAAGGACAAGATCACGGGTACAAGCGGCCGAAATGGGTTTTCTCCGCTGGGTGGCGGGTCTCTCCCTTACTGAAAGAATTTTCACCATTTAATTACAGTAACCTACTGGCAGCTAATGGTTCCAGTATAAAACTGTTTTTCTACAGCACACATACTGTGATTTATCACTACAGTTTATTACTGTAAAAAGTATCACAGTACTGTGCTGTATCAAATACACGCTTCACAGCATAATACTGTCATCTGTTTAGCGGCATTACACTGTTATTTTAGTGTATCTACGGTAATATCCATTAACAGTTAATTACAGTAAAATAATTGTAAGCACTATAGACTGAGCTTTACAGTATAATGCCACTAGAAGTTAATGAGTTGAACTTTTAATTTTTCAAAATCAAAACCCCTGCAATCTGCTGGCATAAAAATGACTGGAGAAATGGCCTTGCAAGATTATGTTTTCATTAACCAATTATTTTAAAGTGCATCAAATAAATTCAATGTACATTTAGTGCATTCTTCTTATTTTCAGTAAAGCATTTTAACATTTATAACATGTCCACTTAATTTCTAACTGGAGACAAAACACTGAACACGAGTCCAGTGTTTAGTTGTCGGCTACATAAAGCCCCACTCAAAGTCTGTGAGATGTTTTATAAGGGTGGCTACGTGAGGATTTACAGTTGCTGCCTTTTTCTGGACCAGCTTCCCGGTCTTCTTGGACACCACCTTTCCCTGGCTAGCCTTTGTTCCCCTCTCAGGGTTAACGCCAATGAATCGCCTAAAAAAGAGAGAAAGCATATTAGATATTCTGTTGTGATTGAAGATTACTTGCAGTCGATACAGAACCCCCCTCACATTTTTATTTAGGAATATGCACTGCACAAATATTAATATCAATTTTAGGATATATTTGAGCCTATACCATAACCACAGCTGTAGATGAGTGAATGCTCTAAAACCCATTAAGACAAATTCAGAGAGGAAGACAATGCTAAAGCCTCCCCAATCCCTCTCTCTATTTATGTTTTCTCTCCATATACGGGACCGTGTATTTACGCTGATGTTTCCTGCTTTCACCCATTTAACATATCGTTACCTGCTCATTACCTATCTTCTCTGCATCCTGGGGTCACACTGGTGCTTCTTGCCTTTACCCATTCAACATATCTTTACCTGCACATTACCTACCTTCTCTGTATCCTGGAGTCAAGCTGGTGTTTCCTGCCTTTGCTCATTCAACATATATTTACCTGCACATTACCTACCTTCTCTGTATCCTGGCGTCTAGCTGGTGTTTCCTGCCTTCACCCATTCAACATATCTTTACCTGCACATTACCTACCTTCCCTGCATCCTTGGGTCACACTGGTGCTTCTTTCTTTCACCATACAACATATCTTCACCTGCACATACCTACCTTGTCTGCATGGCCTCGACCACACCTGCGCTTCCTTCTTTCACCCATTCAACATACCTTCACCCGCACATTACCTACCTTCCCTGCATAGTGGGGTCACACTGGTGCTTCCTGCCTTTACCCATTCAACATATCTTCACCCGCACATTACCTACTTGCTCTGCATTCTCGGGTCAAGCTGGTGCTTCCTGCCATCATCCAGTCAACATATCTTTACCTGCAAATTACCTACTTTTTCTGCATCCTGGGGTCAAACAGGTGCTTCCTTCTTTGACCCAGTCAACATATCTTTACCTGCACATTACCTACCTTCTCTGTATCCTAGAGTCAAACTGGTGCTTCGGTCCCTAATAAGAAGGTCCACAAAGGAACAGAAGAGTCATTGATTTAAGGCACAAAATTGGGGAAAGGACAAGTCAAATTCCTGAACAGAGGTGAGAAATATAAAATAAAATATCCTAACAGTATTTTAACAGTATCAAGAGGATTTACCTTTGAACAAATTCCAATGTCCGAGGACCTTCTTCTTGGTATTCCAAGTTGAACACATAGTAGGTGGCAAGAAGGGCAGCAAGCCCTGAGATTAAGCTAGGTTGGACGCCTTTGCAGATGACATCACCTTCCATGCTGATCATCCAACGTTTTATTGTGACTTTGTCACCAGCAACTGGTACAGTCAAGAAATGCAGTTTATGTTCCTAAACAGTATCCAATATGGGTAGCATTTTAAAAGTATTTGGAATGGCCACCTCACTCGCTCTCTCTTTACTCTGTTTACATCTAGTCTCCTAAGGCAGTGGTTCTCAAATGGGGGTACGCGTACTCCTGGGGGTACTTGAAGGTATGCCAAGGGGTACGTGAAATTTTTTTTTAATATTCTAAAAATAGCAACAATTCAAAAATCCTTTATAAATATATTTATTGAATAATACTTCGACAAAATATGAATGTAAGTTCATATACTGAACAACTAATCAAATAGGCTATTCCATTCATTACCATAAAGCCAGAGTTTCCCCCATGCCATGATGGTTTGACCCTACCTGGCGGTGTCACACGGCACCAACTGTCAATCAACTATCCATGTAGATGTCAAGACTTGGTCTATGGCGTGGTTTGCTCTCCCGTGGTGCAAAAGAATTGGAACGGACGTGGCGTGCAGGTAAAGACATAGTTTAATTATTACTATAAACTCAAACAAAAGGTACAAACAAAAGGCGCTCACAGCGGAGGTAAAAAACTTGACTAGACAAAACAAAAGGCGCGCACAATGGCGGAGAACTATGAACATTAAACAAACAAAAACTTACGTGACAAGAGATGAAACAAGAACTAACGTGACAAGGAACTGTGGACATGGCATGAATGGGTGATGTCGCCAGGACGAACAACAGAAACAGAAAAGCCTATATAGTGACATGATAAGTGAAAACAGGTGCGTGACTAACTGTGAACAGGTGCGTGACATGACAATGTGAAAACGTGAGACAGGTGTGTGTGAGTCCAAACGTGGAACAGGTGAAACTAATGAGTAACCATGGAAACAAAACAAAACCAGGAAGTGAAACCAGGAACTAAAAAGTGTCCAAAAACCAAGCAAAACAAAAACAAGATCAACACAGACATGACAGAGCCCCCCCCTTACGGACAGATCCCAGATGTCCAAAAAACAAAACACAAAACAGGATCAAGAGTCATGGGAGGGAGGGAGGGGGACATGGCGGTGGGTCGCCAGACCAGGTGTCCCTGAATCCACCGGGGCAGAGTCAGGTGGCGGCGGCGGGTAGACCGCCGCTGAACCTGACGAGGTGGGCGACCTGGGAATGGCCACATCCTTGGCAGACGAGGAGGTCGGCGCACCTGGCGTGGCGGACGCCCATGGAATGGCCACATCCTTGGCCGACGAGGAGGTGGGCGCGTTGTCGTGGCAGGCGGCGAAGCTTGGCTTGGTGCGTCAGGCGGCGAAGCTTGGCGTGGTGCGTCAGGCGGCGAAGCTTGGCGTGGTGCGTCAGGCGGCCAAGCTTGGCGTGGTGCGTCAGGCGGCGAAGCTTGGCGTGGTGCGTCAGGCGGCGAAGCTTGGCGTGGGGGGTCTTTGTCTTGGCGTGGGTGGTCTTGGCCTTGGCGGTCTTGGTAGCGTGGGTCATGGTCTTGGCAGCGTGGGTCTTGGTCTTGGACTTGGCGTGGTTGGTCTTGGACTTGGACTTGGCGTGGTTGGTCTTGGTCTTGGACTTGGCGTGGTTGGTCTTGGTCTCTTGGCGGTTCTTGGTCACTTGGCGGTTCTTGGTCTTGGCTTTGGTCTTGGCGTGGGTCAGCCACGGGCGGCGCTTGGCGGCGTGGGGCAGCCACGGGCGGCGCTTGGCGGCGTGGGGCAGCCACGGGCGGCGCTTGGCGGCGTGGGGCAGCCACGGGCGGCGCTTGGCGGCGTGGGGCAGCCACGGGCGGCGCTTGGCGGCGTGGGGCAGCCACGGGCGGCGCTTGGCGGCGTGGGGCAGCCACGGGCGGCGCTTGGCGTCGTGGGGCAGCCACTGGCGGCGCTTGGCGTCGTGGGGCAGCCACTGGCGGCGCTTGGCGTGGAGCAGGTACTGGCGGCGCTTGGCGTGGAGCAGGTACTGGCGGCGCTTGGCGTGGAGCAGGTACTGGCGGCGCTTGGCGTGGAGCAGGTACTGGCGGCGCTTGGCGTGGAGCAGGTACTGGTGGCGCTTGGCGTGGAGCAGGTACTGGTGGCGCTTGGCGTGGAGCAGGTACTGGTGGCGCTTGGCGTGGAGCTGGGCGTGGAGCAGGTGGATCTTGGCATGGTCGAAAAACAGGTGGTGGGGGTCGTGCTGGAGGCTGTGGCTTGGCGTGACGAAAGACTGGTGGTGGGGGTCGTGCTGGTGGCTGTGGCTTGGCAGGTCGAAAGACAGGTGGTTGTGGTCGTGCTGGAGGCTGTGGCTTGGCGTGACGAAAGACTGGTGGTGGGGGTCGTGCTGGTGGCTGTGGCTTGGCAGGTCGAAAGACAGGTGGTGGTGGTCGTGCTGGAGGCTGTGGCTTGGCGTGACGATGCTGAGCCACCCCACCTGAACAATTCCCAGCCCTAGCCCCCCCCTCAAGGAGCGGATACCAGACGCGCTCCCCGCGGTCTGGAACCGTCTTTTGGGGTGGGCGGAGGGGGTTCAGGAGGAGGGCAGAATCCTCCCCTCTAAATTGTCCAAAATGTCTTTCTTTACCCCCCACCTGGGCTTTTGTGGGTGAAAAAAAAATTTCTGACTTGGGCGTGGCATGAGTCCTGGGGGGCGGGGCATGGAATTTGGGTGGCTTGGATTGAACCGGTAAAGAATTTGGGAAAACAATCTCCAGGTCTGTGGAGTGCTCCTTGAGCTGCCAGGCTGGCTGATTTCCATTTCCGCCCGGAGGGGGAGGAGCTTGCGGGAACGATGCGTCCTTTCCAATGCTTGTGGAAGCCCTCCCTGACGTCCTTCGTTGGGAGCGGCGCTTCCGGGACTGCGGTGACGCAGCGCCATCCTCGGACCAAAGGGAGCTGATCGGCACCAGTTTGCCGGTCGGACCCCACATGAGATCCCTGCGCTCCATGGGGGAATGGCGGAGTGTCTCGGCTTCCATGGCGCGCAGGACCTCCCACGTTACCTCGTCAAAATTGTCCCATTTTTTTGCGGGAGAGCTCTCGTGCTGGCGACATCTGTCAAGACTTGGTCTATGGCGTGGTTTGCTCTCCCGTGGTGCAAAAGAATTGGAACGGACGTGGCGTGCAGGTAAAGACATAGTTTAATTATTACTATAAACTCAAACAAAAGGTACAAACAAAAGGCGCTCACAGCGGAGGTAAAAAACTTGACTAGACAAAACAAAAGGCGCGCACAATGGCGGAGAACTATGAACATTAAACAAACAAAAACTTACGTGACAAGAGATGAAACAAGAACTAACGTGACAAGGAACTGTGGACATGGCATGAATGGGTGATGTCGCCAGGACGAACAACAGAAACAGAAAAGCCTATATAGTGACATGATAAGTGAAAACAGGTGCGTGACTAACTGTGAACAGGTGCGTGACATGACAATGTGAAAACGTGAGACAGGTGTGTGTGAGTCCAAACGTGGAACAGGTGAAACTAATGAGTAACCATGGAAACAAAACAAAACCAGGAAGTGAAACCAGGAACTAAAAAGTGTCCAAAAACCAAGCAAAACAAAAACAAGATCAACACAGACATGACAGTAGAAAACAATGGAGGCTTGGTTAAAGCGTAGTGGACATGTTCCATAAATATTGATGTTAAAGATTTCTTTTTTTTTGAAGAAATGTTGAGAATGAAGTTCATTAATCCAGATGGATCTCTATTGCAATCCCCAAAGAGGGCACTTTAAGTTGATTACTTCTATGTGTAAAAATCTTTATTTATAATTGAATCACTTGTTTATTTTTCAACAAGTTTTTAGTTATTTTTATATCTTTTTTTCCAAATAGTTCAAGAAAGACCACAACAAATGAGCAATATTTTGCACTGTTATACAATTTAATAAATCAGAAACTGATGACATAGTGCTGTATTTTACTTCTTTATCTCTTTTTTTCAACCAAAAATGCTTTGCTCTGATTAGGGGGTACTTGAATTTAAAAAATGTTCACAGGGGTACATCACTGAAAAAAGGTTGAGAACCACTGTCCTAAGGCAGTGGTTCTCAACCTTTTTTCAGTGCTGTGAACATTTTTTTAATGCAAGTAGACCTCCATGTCTTTATAACAGGAATATCCTGAATTCTCAAGTTGCATATCACAATAGTCATCATCAGTGTTAATAACACAAGAGCTGCTTGGATTTGCTGTTGAGCAAGTCAAACTTCGTTCAGTGTAGCCGTAGTGCTTCCTTGACACGTGCGATGTGAAAGTAGACTTAACTGTAAATCTTATTTCACATTGACTGAAGGGGCACGTAACTGTCGGTAATATGACTTTTCAAATGCAGGAAAAGGGCCCGTATATCATCGCACTTCGCGCTACATGAGACAATATTACAAGGTAAACCTTCTGCGCTATACATATCAGTCCTACTCTTGCCATATTTATGACGACGGCTGTGAGTTTTGAAGGCTGAGAAGTTGGAAAAAACTCTTGTGCATTTAGGGAAAGCACACTTAAACGATGCATTAGGCATACAACTATGACTTCGCATGTGTCTAACATACGCAAATACATTGCTGCAAGTCGTAGCACATATGTTGCAAGTTATCATCTTTTATGATGACTATGACAAAAAAGAAGAAAACTTAGCTAGCTAGCATGCGGCGGTACATGCGCGTGGTCAACGATAGTGTCTGTGATGCTGACTGTGACGCTATGTCATTTCGGACTTTATAAATATATATATAAAGTAATTCAAACAGAAAATGACACATCAAGGTACAAGTGACTCTTACCTTGTTATCAAAAACACACAATGCAGTAGGATGGATTTAGCAGGGTCGGCCAGGTGAAATGAAGCTCGGTTGGACGAATTGTGGGCGGACCCAAGAAACAAGTCTGAAAAATACTGAATTACACTGTAGGTTTTACAGTAACTTACTGCTGGTTGATATTTTTTGAAAAATGCAACAAAATTTACAGTACTTAACTGCATTTAAGAAGAACATGATAGGTTGATTGGCAACACTAAATTGGCCCTAGTGTGTGAATGTGAGTGTGAATGTTGTCTGTCTATCTGTGTTGGCCCTGCGATGAGGTGGCGACTTGTCCAGGGTGTACCCCGCCTTCCGCCCGATTGTAGCTGAGATAGGCTCCAGCGCCCCCCGCGACCCCGAAGGGAATAAGCGGTAGAAAATGGATGGATGGATGGAGTATATAACTGTAATATTATTTTTTATTTTTACAGTAATTTTTTACAGTGAAGGTCATGGGTATCAAACTCTGGCCCGTGGGCCAAATTTGGCCCAACGTGTAATTTGACTTGGCCCTTGAGGCAATATCAAATTAACACTAAAGCTGGACCGGCGATTATACATTGCGGCAGTGCTGCGGTAACACCGCATTCACCGCTACTTCTAATACTTGCCAAGACAAAAGTGACTCCAGCACTGCTCCCGAATTTTTTATTTTTTATTTTCAGCTAGTCAAACAAGTGCCGGCCCAGTTTCACGTCAGTGCAGCTTCTGCACCCACACACAATTGAATGCAATGCATATTTCATCAACAGCGATACAGGTTACACTGACGGTAGCCAAATAAAAAACTTTAACACTTTTAGAAATATACGCCACACTGTGAATCCACACCAAACAAGAATGACAAACACATTTCGGGAGAACATCCGCACCGTAACACAACATAAACACAAAACAACAAATACCCAGAACCCTTTGTAGCACTAAATCTTCCGGGACGCTACAAGGTGTGTGTGTGTGTGGGGGGGAGGTTTGGTGGTAGCGGGGGTGTATTTTGTAGCGTCCCGAAAGAGTTAGTGCTGCAAAAGATTCTGGGTATTTGTTCTTTTGTGTTTATGTTGTGTTACGGTACGGATGTTCTCCCGAAAAGTGTTTTTTATTTTTGTTTGGTGTGGGTTCACAGTGTGGCGTATATTTCTAACAGTGTTAAAGTTTTTTATACTGGCACCCTCAGTGTAACCTGTATCGCTGTTGATGAAGTATGCGTTGCATTCATTTGTGTATGCGTGCTGAAGCTGCACATATCTTGTGACTGGGTCTGAATGATGTTAGAATTGGGTGTACGAGATATGACTGTTGAACACCTTGTTCGATAATGAAAGTTGCCTCAGCTCAAAGCCTGAGCCCCGACATTAAAGAACTAGCATCTAAAAAAAGATGCCAGGTATCTGGCTTGGGCACATCAAATTAGATCAGTGTGTTGCAAACTGAGCAGTTTAAAGTCCTGAATGGTTGTTTTATTCATTGTTATTTTATTTTCAAATTTATTAGCCTGTGGAAAAAGTTAATGTTGATATTTACCTCAGAAGGCTGCAAATAGAAAAGAGGCATTCAATTTTTATTTAAATTGTATTTGATATGCAATTGATATTTTTTAATTATTATTATTATTATTTGAAACTCCATTTTTCATGTCACTATAAAGTTATATAAGCCTTGCTTGTTCAATATTCAATGCAAAACTTGTTTGGGTCCCTATTAAAAGGTTAATTTGTTCAACCTTGGCCCGCGGCTTTGTTCAGTTTTAAACTTTGGCCCACTCTGTATTTGAGTTTGACACCCCTGGTGAAGGTGAAGCTCTGTCGTCCTGGAGGCCACGGGGAAGACCCAGGACACACTGGGAACACTATGTCTCCCGGCTGGCCTGGGAACGCCTCGGGATCCCCTGAGAAAAGGTCCTAGGTGAGGGATCAGACAAAGAGCAGTTTAAAGACCTTTATGAAAAGTACAAATCGAGGACCTAGATTTTTTCTCGCCCAGGCGCAGGTCACCGTGGCTCCCCTGTGGAGCCAGGCGCAGAGGTGGGGCACGATGGCGAGCGACTGGTGGCCGGGCCTGTCTCCATGGGGCCCTGCCGGGCTCAGCTCGAAGAGGCAACGTGGGTCAACCCTCCAATGGGCTCACCACTCATGGGCCCATTGAGGTCATAGAGGTCAGATGCAGTGTGAACTGGGCTAGAGCCGAAGGCAGGGCACTTGGCTGTCCGACTATCGGCTACATAAGCTCGCTCTTGGGACGTGGAACGTCACCTCGCTGGGAGGGAAAGAGCCTGAGCTGGTGCGTGAGGTGAAGAAGTTCCGGCTAGATATAGTTGGACTCACTTCGACGCACAGCAAGGGCTCTGGAACCTGTTCTCTCAAGAGGGGCTGGACTCTCTTCCACTCTGGCGTTGCAAGCAATGAGAGGCTGGGGTGGCAATTGTTGTTGCTCAAAGCCTGCACGTTGGACTTTAACCCAGTAGACGAGATGGTAGCTTCCCTCCGCCTTCGGGTTGGGTGACGGGTCCTTGTTTGTGTTTACGCACCAAACAGCAGCTCAGAGTACCTACTCTTTTTGGATTCCCTTGAGGGAGTACTGGAGAGTGCTCCCTCGGGTGATTCCCTTGTTCTGTTGGGGGACTTCAATGCTCATGTTGGCAAGGACAGTGAAACCTGGAGAGTCGTGATTGGGAAAAATGGCCACCCGGATCTGAACCCAAGTGGTGCTTTGTTATTGGACTTTTGTGCTCGTCACGGATTGTCCATAACAAACACAATGTTCAAACATAAGGAAGAACTTTGAACATGTCACGAGGGAGGTGCTGGACATTGAGTCTGAGTGGACCATGTTCCGTGCCTCTCTTGTCGAGCCTGCTGATTGGAGCTGTGGCCGCAAGGTGTTTGGTGCCTGTCGTGGCGGTAATCCTAGAACTCGCTGGTGGCCACCAGCAGTGAGGGATGCCGTCAAGCTGAAGAAAGAGCCTATCGGGTCCTTTTGGCTCATGGGACTCCAGAGGCAGCGGGCATACCGACAGGCCAAGCAGTGCCTGGGGAATCTGTGGTGGACTCTCCTATTTCTGGGGCTTAGGTTGCCTAGGTAGTTAAAAAGCTCCTCTGTGGCAAGGCCCCGGTGGTGGATGAGTTCCTTAAGGCTCTGGATACTGTGGGGCTGTCTTGGTTGACAAGACTCTGCAACATCGCGTGAACATTGGGGGCGGTACCTCTGGATTGGCAGACCGGGGTGGTGGTTCCTCTCTTTAAGAAGGGGAACCGGAGGGTGTGTTCCAACTATCGTGAAACACACTCCTCAGCCTTCCCGGTAAGGTCTATTCATGGGTACTGGAGAGGAGGAAACTCGGATCCAGGACGAACAGTGTGGTTTTCGCCCTGGTCGTGGAACGGTAGACCAGGTCTATACTCTCGGCAGGGTCCTTGAGTGTGAAGCGACTGGGATGAGAATCAGCACCTCCAAGTCCAAGTCCATGGTTCTCGCGCAGGAAAGGGTCGAGTGCCATCTCCAGGTTGGGGAGGAGATCTTGCCCCAAGTGGAGGAGTTCAAGTACCTAGGAGTCTTGTTCACGAGTGAGGATAGAGTGGATCGAGAGATCCACAGGCGGATTGGTGCGGCGTCTTCAGTATTGAGGACGCTATATCGATCCGTTGTGGTGAAGAAGGAGCTGAGCCAGAAGGAAAAGCTCTCAATTTACAGTCGATCTACGTTCCCAGCTTTGGGTTATGACCGAAAGGACAAGCGGCCGAAATGTGTTTCCTCTGCCGGGTGGTGGGTCTCTCCCTTAGAGACAGGGTGAGAAGCTCTGTCATCCGGGAGGAACTCAAAGTACAGCCGCTGCTCCTCCACATTGAGAGGAGCCATGAGGTGGTTCGGGCATCTGCTCAGGATGCCACCCGAACGCCTCTAGGGAGGTGTGGCAGGAGGCCACGGGGAAGACCTAGGACACATTGGAAAGACTATGTCCCCGGCTGGCCTGGGAACGCCTCGGAATACCCCGAGAAGAGCTGGACGAAGTGGCTGGGGAGAGGGAAGTCTGGGATTTTCTGCTCAGGCTGCTGCCCCCGCAACCCGACCTCGGATAAGCGGAAGAAAATGGATGGATTTAGAATGACAGTTATACTGTCAGATTGAGTACAAAAACTAACTAAACCTTACACAATATAATGTTTCTAGTAAAACTCACAAAGATACATATCTCCAGGCATTATTAGCCATTTTGCATGTGTGGTTTAGGAGTTATGTTTAAATAAATAACTGTCAGATTGAGTGTGACAGTAAACTGTCATAGTGAGTAAAACCCTTATTTTGTATTTGCAAACCTTACAAAAACAACTAAATCTAGTTAAACTCACACAGATACAATATTACAGGCATTTTTAGACATAATGCATGTTTGGTTTTAGAGCAATGTTTATATAACTTTCATATTTAGTATGACAGCTGTACTGTCATATTGAATAAAAAAAACAACTAACTTGTGTCTTTGCAAACCTTACAAAATACCATTTTTCTAGTAAAACTAACTAGATTTATGCTCCAGGCATTATTAGCCATTTTGCATGTGTTGTTTGAGTTATGTTTAAATAACTGTCATATTGAGTGTGACAGTATACTGTCATAAAACCCAATTTTTGTATTTGCAACCCTGATTCTAGTAAAACTCACATATATACAATATTACAGGCAGTTTTGGACATAATGCATGTTTGGTTTTGGAGTTATGTTTATATAACTTTCATATATAGTATGACAGCTAAACTGTTATATTGAGTTAAATAACTAACTTGTGTTTGTCATAAAACCCCATTTTTGTATTAGCAAACCATACAACTGATTCAAATAAAACTCACATGGATTCAATATTACAGGCATTTTCAGACATTTTGCATGTTTGGTTTAGGAATTATGTTGTAATACATTTGTATTGCTTTTTTCACATTATCTCAGGATTTTTAGAACATTACTGTCATATTGAGTAAAAAAATAATTTTTGTGTTTGCAAGCCTTAAAAAAAGCATATGTTTCCAGTAAAACTCCCAAAGATGCATTATTTCAGGCATTATTAGCCATTTTTCAGGTGTGGTTTAGGAGTTATGTTTAAATAACTGTCATATTGAGTGTGGCGTTATACTGTCATAGTGAGTTAAAAAAAACTAACTTGTGTCTTTGCAAACCTTACAAAAGAAAATGTTTCTAGCAACACTCACAAAGATATTTTTTTTCACGCTATTAGACATGTTTCATGTGTATTAGGAGTTATAATTAAATAACTTTCATATTGAGTGTTAAAGTTATAATGTCATTATGTGTAAAACCTAATTTTTGTATTTGCAAACCTTACAAAAACAATTGATTGTAGTAAAACTTACATAGATTCAGTATTACAGGCATTTTTAGACAATTTACATGTTAGGTTTAAAAGTTGTGTTTGAATACATTTGTATTGCTTTTTTCGCATTATCTCAGGATTCTAAGATCATTACTTTCATATTGAGTAAAACACTACTTTTTGTTTTTGCAAACCTTACAAACTCACATGAATACATTATTATAAGCAATTTTAGACATGACACACGTTTGGTTTTGGAGTTATATTTATATAACTTTTATATTTAGTATGACTGTTATACTGTCATATTGAATAAAAAAAAACTAGCTTGTGTCTTTGCAAACTTTACAAAAGATCATTTTTCTAGTAAAACTAACAAAGATACATGTCTCCAGGCATTATTACCCATTTTGCATGGGTTGTTTAGGAATTATGTTTAAATACATTTTTATTGCTTTTTTCGCATTATCTCAGGATTCTTAGATCATTACTTTCATATTGAGTAAAAAACTACTTTTTGTTCTTGCAAACCTTACAAACTCACATAAATACATTATTACATCTTTTTTTAGACATAACACATGTTCGGTTTTGGAGTTATGTTTTGATAACTTTCATATTTAGTAGGACTGTTATACTGTCATATTTAATTTAAAAAAACTAGCTTGTGTCTTTGCAAACTTTACAAAACATAATTTTCTAGTAAAACTAACAAAGATACATGTCTCCAGGCATTATTACCCATTTTGCATGGGTTGTTTAGGAATTATGTTTAAATACATTTTTATTGCTTTTTTCGCATTATCTCAGGATTCTTAGATCATTACTTTCATATTGAGTAAAAAACTACTTTTTGTTTTTGCAAACTTTACAAACTCACATAAATACATTATTACAGGCATTTTTAGACATAACACGTTTGGTTTTGGAGTTATGTTTTGATAACTTTCATATTTAGTAGGACTGTTATACTGTCATATTGAATAAAAAAAACTAGTTTGTGTCTTTGATACATTTACAAAAGATCATTTTGTAGTAAAACTAACAAAGATACATGTCTCCAGGCATTATTACCCATTTTGCATGGGTTGTTTAGGAATTATGTTTAAATACATTTTTATTGCTTTTTTCGCATTATCTCAGTATTCTAAAATCCTTACTTTCATATTGAGGAAAAAACTACTTTTTGTTTTTGCAAACCTTACAAACTCACATAAATACATTATTATAGGCAATTTTGGACATGACACACGTTTGGTTCTGGAGTTATGTTTATATAACTTTCATATTTAGTATGACTGTTATACTGTCTTATTGAATAAAAACAACTAGCTTGTGTCTTTGCAATCTTTACAAAAGATACATTTTCTTGTAAAACTAACAAAGATACATGTCTCTAGGCATTATTACCCATTTTGCCCGGGTTGTTTAGAAGTTATGTTTAAATAAATTTTTATTGCTTTTTTCGCATTATCTCAGGATTCTAAGATCATTACTTTCATATTGAGTAAAAAACTACTTTTTGTTTTTGCAAACCTTACAAACTCACATTAATACATTATTACAGGCATTTTTAGACTTGACACATGTTTGGTTTTGGAGTTATGTTTATATGACTTTTATATTTAGTATGACTGTTATACTGTCATATTGAATTAAAAAAACTAGCTTGTGTCTTTGCAAACTTTACAAAAGTTCATTTTTCTAGTAAAACTAACAAAGATACATGTCTCCAGGCATCATTAGCCATTTTGCATGGGTTGTTTAGGAATTATGTTTAAATACATTTTTATTGCTTTTTTCGCATTATCTCAGGATTCTAGATCATTACTTTCATATTGAGTAAAAACACTACTTTTTGTTTTTGCAAACCTTACAAACTCACATAAATACATTATTACAGGCATTTTTAGACATACCACATGTTTGGTTTTGGAGTTATGTTTTGATAATTTTCATATTTAGTAGGACTGTTATACTGTCATATTTTAATTTTAAAAAACTAGGTTGTGTCTTTGCAAACTGTACAAAATATTATTTTTCTAGTAAAACTAACAAAGATACATGTCTCCAGGCATTATTAGCCATTTTGCATGGGTTGTTTAGGAATTATGTTTAAATACATTTTTATTGCTTTTTTCGCATTATCTCAGGATTCTAAAAGCCTTATTTTCATATTGAGTAAAAAACTACTTTTTGTTTTTGCAAACCTTACAAACTCACATAAATACATTATTATAGGCAATTTTAGACATGACACACTTTGGTTCTGGAGTTATGTTTATATAACTTTCATATTTAGTATGACTGTTATACTGTCTTATTGAATAAAAACAACTAGCTTGTGTCTTTGCAAACTTTACAAAATATACATTTCCTAGTAAAACTAGCAAAGATACATGTCTCCAGGCATTATTATCCATTTTGCATGGGTTGTTTAGGAATTATGTTTAAAGACATTTTTATTGCTTTTTTCGCATTATCTCAGGATTCTTAGATCATTACTTTCATATTGAGTAAAAAACTACTTTTTGTTTTTGCAAACCTTACAAACTCACATAAATACATTATTAAAGGCATTTTTAGACATGACACATGTTTGGTTTTGGAGTTATGTTTATATAACTTTTATCTTTAGTATGACTGTTATACTGTCATATTGAATAAAAAAAAACTGGCTTGTGTCTTTGCAAACTTTACAAAAGATCATTTTTCTAGTAAAACTAACAAAGATACATGTCACCAGGCATTATTACCCATTTTGCATGGGTTCTTTAGGAATTATGTTTAAAGACATTTTTATTGCTTTTTTCGCTTATCTCAGGATTCTTAGATCATTGCTTTCATGTTGAGTAAAAAACTACTTTTTGTTTTTGCAAACCTTACAAACTCACATAAATACATTATTTTAGGCAATTTTAGACATGACACACGTTTGGTTCTGGAATTATGTTTATATAACATTCATATTTAGTATGACTGGTATACTGTCTTATTGAATAAAAACAACTAGCTTGTGTCTTTGCAAACTTTAAAAAAGATACATTTTCTAGTAAAACTAACAAAGATACATGTCTCCAGGCATTATTACCCATTTTCCCTGGATTGTTTAGGAGTTATGTTTAAATACATTTTTATTGCTTTTTTCGCATTATCTCATGATTCTAAGATCATTACTTTCATATTGAGTAAAAAACTACTTTTTGTTTTTACAAACCTTACAAACTCACATTAATACATTATTACAGGCATTTTTAGACATGACACATGTTTGGTTTTGGAGTTATGTTTATATAACTTTTATCTTTAGTATGACTGTTATACTGTCATATTGAATAAAAAAAAACTGGCTTGTGTCTTTGCAAACTTTACAAAAGATCATTTTTCTAGTAAAACTAACAAAGATACATGTCACCAGGCATTATTACCCATTTTGCATGGGTTGTTTAGGAATTATGTTTAAAGACATTTTTATTGCTTTTTTTGCATTATCTCAGGATTCTTAGATCATTGCTTTCATGTTGAGTAAAAAACTACTTTTTGTTTTTGCAAACCTTACAAACTCACATAAATACATTATTTTAGGCAATTTTAGACATGACACACGTTTGGTTCTGGAATTATGTTTATATAACCTTCATATTTAGTATGACTGGTATACTGTCTTATTGAATAAAAACAACTAGCTTGTGTCTTTGCAAACTTTAAAAAAGATACATTTTCTAGTAAAACTAACAAAGATACATGTCTCCAGGCATTATTACCCATTTTCCCTGGATTGTTTAGGAGTTATGTTTAAATACATTTTTATTGCTTTTTTCGCATTATCTCATGATTCTAAGATCATTACTTTCATATTGAGTAAAAAACTACTTTTTGTTTTTGCAAACCTTACAAACTCACATTAATACATTATTACAGGCATTTTTAGACATGACACATGTTTGGTTTTGGAGTTATGTTTATATAACTTTTATCTTTAGTATGACTGTTATACTGTCATATTGAATAAAAAAAAACTGGCTTGTGTCTTTGCAAACTTTACAAAAGATCATTTTTCTAGTAAAACTAACAAAGATACATGTCACCAGGCATTATTACCCATTTTGCGTGGGTTGTTTAGGAATTATGTTTAAAGACATTTTTATTGCTTTTTTCGCTTATCTCAGGATTCTTAGATCATTGCTTTCATGTTGAGTAAAAAACTACTTTTTGTTTTTGCAAACCTTACAAACTCACATAAATACATTATTTTAGGCAATTTTAGACATGACACACGTTTGGTTCTGGAATTATGTTTATATAACCTTCATATTTAGTATGACTGGTATACTGTCTTATTGAATAAAAACAACTAGCTTGTGTCTTTGCAAACTTTAAAAAAGATACATTTTCTAGTAAAACTAACAAAGATACATGTCTCCAGGCATTATTACCCATTTTCCCTGGATTGTTTAGGAGTTATGTTTAAATACATTTTTATTGCTTTTTTCGCATTATCTCAGGATTCTAAGATCATTACTTTCATATTGAGTAAAAAACTACTTTTTGTTTTTGCAAACCTTACAAACTCACATTACTACATTATTACAGGCATTTTTAGACATGACACGTGTTTGGTTTTGGAGTTATGTTTATATGACTTTTATATTTAGTATGACTGTTATACTGTCATATTGAATTAAAAAAAACTAGCTTGTGTCTTTGCAAACTTTACAAAAGATCATTTTTCTAGTAAAACTAACAAAGATACATGTCTCCAGGCATTATTACCCATTTTGCATGGGTTGTTTAGGAATTATGTTTAAATACATTTTTATTGCTTTTTTCGCATTATCTCAGGATTCTTAGATCATTACTTTCATATTGAGTAAAAAACTACTTTTTGTTTTTGCAAACCTTACAAACTCACATAAATACATTATTACCGGCATTTTTAGACATGACACATGTTTGGTTTTGGAGTTATGTTCATATAACTTTTATATTTAATATGACTGTTATACTGTCATATTGAATTAAAAAAAACTAGCTTTTGTCTTTGCAAACTTTACAATATATAATTTTTCTAGTAAAACTAACAAAGATACATGTCTCCAGGCATTATTAGCCATTTTGCATGGGTTGTTTAGGAATTATGTTTAAATACATTTTCATTGCTTTTTTTGCATTATCTCAGGATTCTAAAATCATTACTTTCATATTGAGGAAAACACTATTTTTTGTTTTTGCAAACCTTACAAACTCACATAAATACATTATTATAGGCAATTTTAGACATGACACACGTTTGGTTCTGGAGTTATGTTTATATAACTTTCATATTTAGTATGACTGTTATACTGTCATATTGAATAAAAAAAAAATGGCTTGTGTCTTTGCAAACTTTACAAAAGATCATTTTTCCAGTAAAACTAAAAAAGATACATGTTTCCAGGCATTATTAGCCATTTTGCATATGTTGTTTAGGAGTAATGTTTAAATACATTTTTATTGCTTTTTTCGCATTATCTCAGGATTTTAAGAACATTACAGTCATATTGAGTAAAAAAACTACTTTTTGTGTTTGCAAGATTTAAAAAAGCATGTGTTTCGAGTAAAACGGCCAAGGATGCATTATTTCAGGCATTATTAGCCATTTTTCATGTGTGGTTTGAGTTATGGTTAAATAACTGTCATATACTGTCAGTTATGACATAGTAAGTAAAACCTAATTTATGTATTTGCAAACCTTACAAAATCATTTAAATCTAGTAAAACTCACATGGATTCAATATTACAGACATTTTTAGACATTTTGCATGTTTGGTTTAGGAATTATGTTGGAATCATTTTTATTAATTTGTTCGTATTATCTCAGAATTTTAGAACATTACTGTCATATTGAGTAAAAAAATAATTTTTGTGTTTGCAAGCCTTAAAAAAGCATATGTTTCGAGTAAAACTTACAAGAATGCATTATTTCAGGCATTGTTAGTCATTTTTCATGTGTAGTTTAAGAGTTATGTTTAAATAACTGTCATATTGAGTGTGGCAGTTAAACTGTCATATTGAGTAAAAAAAACTAACCTGTCTTTGCAAACCTTACAAAAGAAAATGTTTCTAGTAACACTCACAAAGATAAATTTTTTCACGCATTATTAGACATGTTTCATGTGTGGTTAGGAGTTATAAATAAATAATTGTCATATTGAGTGTTACAGTTTTAATGTCATGTGTAAAATCTAATTTTTGTATTTGCAAACCTTACAAAAATAATTGATTCTAGTAAAACTTATATAGATTCAATATTACAGGCATTTTTAGACATTTTACATGTTTGGTTTCAAAATTTGTGTTTGAATACATTTGTATTGCTTTTTTCGCATTATCTCAGGATTCTAAGAACATTACTTTCATATTGAGTAAAAAACTACTTTTTGTTTGACTGTTATACTGTCATATTGAATTAAAAAAAACTAGCTTGTGTCTTTGATATCTTTACAAAAGATCATTTTTTTAAACTAACAACGTTACATGTCTCCCTAGGCATTATTAGCCATTTTGCATGTGTTGTTTAGGAGTTAGGTTTAAATACATTTTTATCAATCAATCAATCAATCAATCAGCTTTATTGTCCATTCTTACATGTACAAGACACATAAGAACTGAAATTACATTTTCGGCACAATCCCGCTAAGAGCAGACATACGTTACAGGGAGACAAGACGGGACCGCCAACGGATCAGCCTCACTTAGGCGCTCCTCAAAAAGGTGGGAAAAAGGTGACATTGGGGGGAGGGTGGAAGTAAAAAAAATATCAGTCTGAGGCTGGACCCTCAGGAATGGTCCAGACTGAGTCCGAGGAAAAAAAACCTCACATAGCTTGGCACACATAAACATGGTACATTTAATCACAACAAACTCGCAACAAAGTCATCCAACAGGACCTTGGAGGCCAGCAGCTGCTGTTAAGCGCTGCTCAGCCCCCACAACCCCGGAGGAATAAAGCATTATTGCTTTTTTCCCATTATCTCAGGGTTCTAAGAACTTTAAAGTCAAGTAAAAAACTACTTTTTGTGTTTGCAAAATGTAAAACTCAGTAAAACTCCCAATGATTCATTATTTCAGGCATTATTAGCCATTTTTTTGTGTGGTTTATGAGTTATGTTTAAATAACTGTCATATTGAGTGTGATTTTGTCATTGTGAGTAAAACCTAATTTTTGTATTTGCAAACCTTACAAAAACAACCGATTCTAGGAAAACTCACATTGATACAATATTACAGGCATGTTTAGACATATTGCATGTTTGGTTTTGGAGTTATATTTATATAACCTGCTTTCTGAGCCGCCACCTTTGTGGTTTGCGTGTCCCACTGATCCAGGAACTATGTTGTCCGGGGGCTTCTATGGTCTCCCAAGACAAACAGGTCCTAGGTGAGGGATCAGACAAAGAGCAGCTCAAAGACCTTTATTAAAAGTACAATTGAGGACCTAGATTTTTTCTCGCCCGGACGCAGGTCACCGTGGCTCCCCTGTGGAGCCAGGCCCAGAGGTGTGGCACGATGGCGATTGACGGGCCTGTCCCCATGGGGCCCAGCCGTGCTCAGCTCGAAGAGGCAACGTGGATCCCCCCTCCAGGGCTCACCACTCATGGGCTGGGTCATAGAGGGTGCAGTGTGAGCTGGGCGGCAGCCGAAGGCAGGGCACTTGGTGGTCCGATTATCGGCTACATAAGCTCGCTCTTGGGACGTGGAACGTCACCTCGCTGGGAGGGAAGGAGCCTGAGCTGGTGCTTGAGGTGGAGACGTTCCCGGCTAGATATAGTTGGACTCACAGCAAGGGCTCTGGAACCTGTTCTCTCAGAGGGGCTGGACTGAGCTGAACTTTCATTACTTGCAACGCCAGAGTGGAAGAGATTCCACACTGGCGTTGCAACTAATGAGAGGCTGGGGTGGCAATTCTTGTTGCCCCCCGGCTCAAAGCCTGCACGTTGGACTTTAAACCCAATAGACGAGATGGTAGCTTCCTTCAGCCTTCGGGTTGGGTGACGGGTCCTGACTGTTGTTTGTGTTTACACACCAAACAGCAGCTCAGAGTACCAACTCTTTTTGGATTCCCTTGAGGGAGTACTGGAGAGTGCTCCCTCGGGTGATTCCCTTGTTCTGCTGGTGGACTTCAACGCTATGTTGGCAACGACAGTGAAACCTGGAGAGTCGTGATTGGGAAAAATGGCCACCCGGATCTGAACCCAAGTGGTGCTTTGTTATTGGACTTTTGTGCTTGTCACGGATTGTCCATAACAAACACAATGTTTAAACATAAGGGTGTCCATATGTGCACTTGGCACAAGGACACCCTCGGCCGCATGATTGACTTTGTAGTTGTGTCATGGGATTTGCGGCCTCATGTTTTGGACACTCGGTGAAGAGAGGGGCAGAGCTTTCTACCAACCACCACCTGGTGGTGAGCTGGCTCCGATGGTAGGGGGGGATGCCGGTCAGACCTGGCAGGCCCAAACGCATTGTAAGGGTCTGCTGGGAACACCTAACAGAGTCTCCTGAAGAACTTTGAACATGTCCGGAAGAACTTTGAACATGTCACGAGGGAGGTGCTGGACATTGAGTCTGAGTGGACCATGTTCCGTTCCTTTCTTGTTGAGCCAGCTGATTGAAGCTGTGGCCGCAAGGTGTTTGGTGCCTGTCGTGGCGGTAATCCACCAGCAGTGAGGGATGCTGTCAAGCTGAAGAAAGAGCCACCGGGTCCTTTTGGCTCATGGGACTCCAGAGGCAGTGGGCATAGCGACAGGCCAAGTGAGACCTCCTCAGTCCCACCAACACGTCTTCCTATGAGGAAACAGTGCCTGGGAAGTCTGTGGTGGGCTCTCCTATTTCTGGGGCTGAGGTTGCCAAGGTAGTTAAAAAGCTCCTTGGTGGCAAGGCCCCAGGGGTATGAGCTCCGTCCGGAGTTCCTTAAGGCTCTGGATGCTGTGGGGCAGTCTTGGTTGACAAGACTCTGCAACATTGCGTCTACATCGGGGGCGGTACCTCTGGATTGGCAGACCGGGGTGGTGGTTCCTCTCTTTAAGAAGGGGAACCGGAGGGTGTGTTCCAACTATCGTAGATCACACTCCTCAGCCTTCCCGGTAAGGTCTATTCATGTGTAATAGAGAGGAGGAACCTCGGATCCAGGACGAACAGTGTGGTTTTCGTCCTGGTCGTGGAACGGTAGACCAGCTCTATACTCTCGGCAGGGTCCTTGAGTGTGCATGGGAGTTTGCCCAACCAGTCTACATAAGTTTTGTGGACTTGGAGAAGACATTCGACCTTGGCCCCCGGTAAATCCTGTGGGGAGTGCTCAGAGAGTATGGAGTATCGGCATGTCTGATTGTGGCGGGTGTCTCCCTGTATGATCAGTGTCAGAGTTTGGTCCGCATTGCCGGCAGTATGTCGGACCCCTTTCCAGTGAGGGTTGGACTCCGCCAAGGCTGCCCTTTGTCACCGATTCTGTTCATAACTTTAATGGACAGAATATCTAGGCGCAGTCATGGCTTTGAGGATCCCCTCAACGCCATGACTGCGCCTGGTTTGGTGGCTGCAGGATTAGGTCTCTGCTTTTTGCAGATGATGTGGTCCTGATGGCTTCAACTGGCCAAGATCTTCAGCTTTCATTGGATCGGTTCGCAGTGAAGCGACTGGGATGAGAATCAGCACCTCCAAGTCTGAGTCCATGGTTCTCGCCCGGGAAAGGGTGGAGTGCCATCTCGAGGTTGGGAAAGAGATCTTGCCCCAAGTGAAGGAGTTCAAGTACCTAGGAGTCTTGTTCACGAGTGAGGATAGAGTGGATTGTGAGATCTACAGGCTGATCGGTGCGGCGTCTTCATTAATGAGGACGCTATATCGATCCGTTGTGGTGAAGAAGGAGCTGAGCCAGAAGGAAAAGCTTTCAATTTACCGGTCGATCAACGTTCCCATCCTCACCTATGGTCATGAGCTTTGGGTTATGTCCGAAAGGACAAGGTCACGGGTACAAGCGGCCGAAATGAGTTTCCTCCGCCGGGTGGTGGGTCTCTCCCTTAGAGATAGGGTGAGAAGCTCTGTCATCTGGGAGGAACTCAGTGTAAAGCCGCTGCTCCTCCACATTGAGAGGAGCCAGATGAGGTGGTTCGGGCATCTGCTCAGGATGCCACCCGAACGCCTCCCTAGGTCCGAACGGCAGGAGGCCATGGGGAAGACCTAGGATACATTGGAAAGACTATGGCCTGGGAACGCCTCGGGATCCCCCGAGAAGAGCTGGACGAAGTGGCTGGGGAGAGGGAAGTCTGGGCTCTCTGCTTAGGCTGCTGCCCCCGCAACCCGACCTCGGATAAGCGGAAGAAAATGGATGGATTTAGTACGACAGTTATACTGTCATATTGAGTGTGACAGTATACTGTCATAAAACCCAATTTTTGTATTTGCAAACCTGATTCTAGTAAAACTCACATCTATACAATATTACAGCCAATTTTGGACATAATGCACGTTTGGTTTTGGAGTTATGTTCATATAACTTTAATATATAGTATGACATCTATACTGTTATGAGTAAAAAAACTAACTTGTGTCCGTCATAAAACTCAATTTTTGTATTTGCAAACCTTACAAAAACAAAAGATTTTAGTAAAACTCACATGGATTCAATATTACAGGCATTTTTAGACATTTTGCATGTTTGGTTTAGGAATCATGTTGGAATACATTTGTATTGTTTTTTTCACATTATCTCAGCATTTTAAGAACTTACTGTCATATTGAGTAAAAAAAAACCTTTTGTGTTTGCAAGCCTTAAAAAAACAACCGATTCTAGTAAAACTCACATTGATACAATATTACAGGCATGTTTAGACATCTTGCATGTTTGGTTTTGGAGTTATGTTTATATAACCTGCTTTCTGAGACGCCACCTTTGTGGTTTGCGTGTCCCACTGATCCTAGGAGCTATGTTGTCCGGGGGCTTCTATTCCCCCTGATAGGGTCCCCCAAGACAAACAGGTCCTAGGTGAGGAATCAGACAAAGAGCAGCTCAAAGACCTTTATGAAAAGTACAAATCGAGGACCTAGATATTTTCTCGCCCGGACGCGGGTCACCGTGGCTCCCCTGTGGAGCCAGGCCCAGAGGTGGGGCACGATGGCGAGCGACTGGTGCCCATGGGGCCCAGCTCGAAGAGGCAATGTGGGTCCCCCCTGCAATAGGCTCACCACTCATGGGCTGGGTCATAGAGGTCGGGTGCAGTGTTAGCTGGGCGGAAGCCGAAGGCAGGGCACTTGGCGGTCCGATAATCGGCTACATAAGCTCGCTCTTGGGACGTGGAACATCACCTCGCGAGGTGGAGAAGTTCCCGGCTAGATAAAGCTGGACTCACTTCGACGCACAGCAAGGGCTCTGGAACCTGTTCTCTCAAGAGGGGTTGGACTCTCTTCCACTCTGGCGTTGCAAGTAATGAGAGGCTGGGTTGGCAATTCTTGTTGCCCCCCGGCTCAAAGCCTGCACGTTGGACTTAATCCAGAAGACGAGATGGTAGCTTCCCTCCGCTTTCGGGTTGGGTGACGGGTCCTGACTGTTGTTGGTGTTTACGCACCAAACAGCAGCTCAGAGTACCCACTCTTTTTGGATTCCCTTGAGAGTGCTCCCTCTGGTGATTCCCTTGTTCTGCTGGGGGTCTTCAACGCTCATGTTGGCAACGACTTTGAAACCTGTAGAGTCGTGATTGGGAAAAATGGCCACCCGGATCTGAACCCAAGTGGTGCTTTGTTATTGAGCTTTTGTGCTCGTCACGGATTGTCCATAACAAACACAATGTTCAAACATAAGGGTGTCCATATGTGCACTTGGCACCAGGACACCCTCGGCCGCAGTTCCATTATTGACTTTGTAGTTGTGTCATGGGATTTGCGGCCTCATGTTTTGGACACTCGGGTGAAGAGAGGGGCGAGCTTTCTACCGATCACCACCTGGTGAGCTGGCTCCGATGGTGGGGTAGGATCCCGGACAGACCTGGCAGGCCCAAAAGCATTGTGAGAGTCTTTTGGGAATGCCTAGCAGAGTCTCCTGTCAGAGAGAGTTTCTTTTTCCACCTCCGGAGGAACTTTGAACATGTCACAAAGGAGGTGCTGGACATTGAGTATGAATGGATCATGTTCCGTGCCTCTCTTGTCAAGCCAGCTGATTGGAGCTGTGGCCGCAAGGTGTTTGGTGCCTGTCGTGGCGGTAATCCTAGAACCCGCTGGTGGCCACCAGCAGTGCGGGATGCCGTCAAGCTGAAGAAAGAGCTTATCTGGTCCTTTTGGCTCATGGGACTCCAGACGCAGCGGCATACCGACAGGCCAAGCAGTGCCTGGGGAATCTGTGGTGGGCTCTCCTATTTCTGGGGCTGAGGTTGCCAAGGTAGTTTTAAAAGCTCCTCGGTGGCAAGGCCCCGGGGGTGGATGAGCTCCGTCCGGAGTTCCTTAAGGCTCTGGATGCTGTGGGGCTGTTTTAGTTGACAAGACTCTGCAACATCGCGTGGACATCAGGGGCGGTACCTCTGGATTGGCAGACCGGGGTGGTGGTTCCTCTCTTTAAGAAGGGGAACCGGAGGGTGTGTTCCAACTATCGTAGATCACACTCCTCAGCCTTCCCGGTAAGGTCTATTCATGTGTACTGGAGAGGAGGAACCTCGGATCCAGGACGAACAGTGTGGTTTTCGTCCTGGTCGTGGAACGGTAGACCAGCTCTATACTCTCGGCAGGGTCCTTGAGTGTGCATGGGAGTTTGTCCAACCAGTCTACATGTGCTTTGTGGACTTGGAGAAGACATTCGACCGTGGCCACCCCGGGAAGTCCTGTGGGGAGTGCTCAGAGAGTATGGGGTATCGGCATGTCTGATTGTGGCGGGTCGCTCCCTGTATGATCAGTGTCAGAGCTTGGTCCGCATTGCCAGCAGTAAGTTGGCTGCCCTTTGTCACCAAATGTGTTCATAAATTTTATGGACAGAATTTCTAGGCGCAGTCATGGCGTTGAGGGGATCCGGTTTGGTGGCTGCAGGATTAGGTCTCTCCTTTTTGCAGATGATGTGATCCTTATGGCTTTAACTGGCCAGGATCTGCAGCTCTCATTGGATTGGTTCGCAGCCGAGTGTGAAGCGACTGGGATGAGAATCAGCACCTCCAAGTCCGAGGTTCTCGCCCGGGAAAGGGTGGAGTGCCATCTCGAGGTTGGGCAGGAGATCTTGCCCCAAGTGGATGAGTTCAAGTACCTGGAGTCTTGTTCATGAGTGAGGGAAGAGTGGATCGTGAGATGCACAGGCTGATCGGTGCGGCGTCTTCAGTAATGAAGACGCTATATCGATTTGTTGTGGTAAGAAGGAGCTGCGCCAGAAGGAAAAGCTCTCAATTTTCCGGTCAATCTACGTTCCCATCCTCACCTATGGTCATGAGCTTTGGGTTATGACCGAAAGGACAAGATCACGGGTACAAGCGGCCGAAATGAGTTTTCTCCGCTGGGTGGCGGGTCTCTCCCTTACTGAAAGAATTTTCACCGTTTAATTACAGTAACCTACTGGCAGCTAATGGTTCCAGTATAAAACTGTTTTTCTACAGCACACATACTGTGATTTATCACTACAGTTTATTACTGTAAAAAGTATCACAGTACTGTGCTGTATCAAATATACGCTTCACAGCATAATACTGTCATCTGTTTAGCGGCATTACACTGTTATTTTAGTGTATCTACTGTAATATCCATTAACTGTTAATTACAGTAAAATAATTGTAAGCACTATAGACTGAGCTTTACAGTATAATGCCACTAGAAGTTAATGAGTTGAACTTTTAATTTTTCAAAATCAAAACGCCTGCAATCTGCTGGCATAAAAATGACTGGAGAAATGGCCTTGCAAGATTATGTTTTTATTAACCAATTATTTTAAAGTGCATCAAATACATTCAATGTACATTTAGTGCATTCTTCTTATTTTCAGTAAAGCATTTTAACATTTATAACATGTCCACTTAATTTCTAACTGGAGACAAAACACTGAACACGAGTCCAGTGTTTAGTTGTCGGCTACATAAAGCCCCACTCAAAGTCTGTGAGATGTTTTATAAGGGTGGCTACGTGAGGATTTACAGTTGCTGCCTTTTTCTGGACCAGCTTCCCGGTCTTCTTGGACAGCACCTTTCCCTGGCTAGCCTTTGTTCCCCTCTCAGGGTTAACGCCAATGAATCGCCTAAAAAAGAGAGAAAGCATATTAGATATTCTGTTGTGATAGAAGATTACTTGCAGTCGATACAGAACCCCCCTCACATTTTTATTTAGGAATATGCACTGCACAAATATTAATATCAATTTTAGGATATATTTGAGCCTATACCATAACCACAGCTGTAGATGAGTGAATGCTCTAAAACCCATTAAGACAAATTCAGAGAGGAAGACAATGCTAAAGCCTCCCCAATCCCTCTCTCTATTTATGTTTTCTCTCCATCTACGGGACCGTGTATTTACGCTGATGTTTCCTGCTTTCACCCATTTAACATATCGTTACCTGCTCATTACCTATCTTCTCTGCATCCTGGGGTCACACTGGTGCTTCTTGCCTTTACCCATTCAACATATATTTACCTGCACATTACCTACCTTCTCTGTATCCTGGAGTCAAGCTGGTGTTTCCTGCCTTTACTCATTCAACATATCTTTACCTGCACATTACCTACCTTCTCTGTATCCTGGCGTCTAGCTGGTGTTTCCTGCCTTCACCCATTCAACATATCTTTACCTGCACATTACCTACCTTCCCTGCATCCTTGGGTCACACTGGTGCTTCTTTCTTTCACCATACAACATATCTTCACCTGCACATACCTACCTTGTCTGCATGGCCTCGACCACACCTGCGCTTCCTTCTTTCACCCATTCAACATACCTTCACCCGCACATTACCTACCTTCCCTGCATAGTGGGGTCACACTGGTGCTTCCTGCCTTTAACCATTCAACATATCTTCACCCGCACATTACCTACTTGCTCTGCATTCTCGGGTCAAGCTGGTGCTTCCTGCCATCATCCAGTCAACATATCTTTACCTGCAAATTACCTACTTTTTCTGCATCCTGGGGTCAAACAGGTGCTTCCTTCTTTGACCCAGTCAACATATCTTTACCTGCACATTACCTACCTTCTCTGTATCCTAGAGTCAAACTGGTGCTTCGGTCCCTAATAAGAAGGTCCACAAAGGAACAGAAGAGTCATTGATTTAAGGCACAAAATTGGGGAAAGGACAAGTCAAATTCCTGAACAGAGGTGAGAAATATAAAATAAAATATCCTAACAGTATTTTAACAGTATCAAGAGGATTTACCTTTGAACAAATTCCAATGTCCGAGGACCTTCCTCTTGGTATTCCAAGTTGAACACATAGTAGGTGGCAAGAAGGGCAGCAAGCCCTGAGATTAAGCTAGGTTGGACGCCTTTGCAGATGACATCACCTTCCATGCTGATCATCCAACGTTTTATTGTGACTTTGTCACCAGCAACTGGTACAGTCAAGAAATGCAGTTTATGTTCCTAAACAGTATCCAATATGGGTAGCATTTTAAAAGTATTTGGAATGGCCACCTCACTCGCTCTCTCTTTACTCTGTTTACATCTAGTCTCCTAAGGCAGTGGTTCTCAAATGGGGGTACGCGTACTCCTGGGGGTACTTGAAGGTATGCCAAGGGGTACGTGAGATTTTTTTTTAATATTCTAAAAATAGCAACAATTCAAAAATCCTTTATAAATATATTTATTGAATAATACTTCGACAAAATATGAATGTAAGTTCATATACTGAACAACTAATCAAGTAGGCTATTCCATTCATTACCATAAAGCCAGAGTTTCCCCCATGCCATGATGGTTTGACCCTACCTGGCGGTGCCACACGGCACCAACTGTCAATCAACTATCCATGTAGAAAACAATGGAGGCTTGGTTAAAGCGTAGTGGACATGTTCCATAAATATTGATGTTAAAGATTTCTTTTTTTTTGAAGAAATGTTGAGAATGAAGTTCATGAATCCAGATGGATCTCTATTGCAATCCCCAAAGAGGGCACTTTAAGTTGATTACTTCTATGTGTAAAAATCTTTATTTATAATTGAATCACTTGTTTATTTTTCAACAAGTTTTTAGTTTTTTTTATATCTTTTTTTCCAAATAGTTCAAGAAAGACCACAACAAATGAGCAATATTTTTCACTGTTATACAATTTAATAAATCAGAAACTGATGACATAGTGCTGTTTTGTACTTCTTTATCCCTTCTTTTCAACCAAAAATGCTTTGCTCTGATTAGGGGGTACTTGAATTTAAAAAATGTTCACAGGGGTACATCACTGAAAAAAGGTTGAGAACCACTGTCCTAAGGCAGTGGTTCTCAACCTTTTTTCAGTGCTGTGAACATTTTTTTAATGCAAGTAGACCTCCATGTCTTTATAACAGGAATATCCTGAATTCTCAAGTTGCATATCACAATAGTCATCATCAGTGTTAATAACACAAGAGCTGCTTGGATTTGCTGTTGAGCAAGTCAAACTTCGTTCAGTGTAGCCGTAGTGCTTCCTTGACACGTGCGATGTGAAAGTAGACTTAACTGTAAATCTTATTTCACATTGACTGAAGGGGCACGTAACTGTCGGTAATATGACTTTTCAAATGCAGGAAAAGGGCCCGTATATCATCGCACTTCGCGCTACATGAGACAATATTACAAGGTAAACCTTCTGCGCTATACATATCAGTCCTACTCTTGCCATATTTATGACGACGGCTGTGAGTTTTGAAGGCTGAGAAGTTGGAAAAAACTCTTGTGCATTTAGGGAAAGCACACTTAAACGATGCATTAGGCATACAACTATGACTTCGCATGTGTCTAACATACGCAAATACATTGCTGCAAGTCGTAGCACATATGTTGCAAGTTATCATCTTTTATGATGACTATGACAAAAAAGAAGAAAACTTAGCTAGCTAGCATGCGGCGGTACATGCGCGTGGTCAACGATAGTGTCTGTGATGCTGACTGTGACGCTATGTCATTTCGGACTTTATAAATATATATATAAAGTAATTCAAACAGAAAATGACACATCAAGGTACAAGTGACTCTTACCTTGTTATCAAAAACACACAATGCAGTAGGATGGATTTAGCAGGGTCGGCCAGGTGAAATGAAGCTCGGTTGGACGAATTGTGGGCGGACCCAAGAAACAAGTCTGAAAAATACTGAATTACACTGTAGGTTTTACAGTAACTTACTGCTGGTTGATATTTTTTGAAAAATGCAACAAAATTTACAGTACTTAACTGCATTTAAGAAGAACATGATAGGTTGATTGGCAACACTAAATTGGCCCTAGTGTGTGAATGTGAGTGTGAATGTTGTCTGTCTATCTGTGTTGGCCCTGCGATGAGGTGGCGACTTGTCCAGGGTGTACCCCGCCTTCCGCCCGATTGTAGCTGAGATAGGCTCCAGTGCCCCCCGCGACCCCGAAGGGAATAAGCGGTAGAAAATGGATGGATGGATGGAGTATATAACTGTAATTTTATTTTTTATTTTTACAGTAATTTTTTACAGTGAAGGTCATGGGTATCAAACTCTGGCCCGTGGGCCAAATTTGGCCCAACGTGTAATTTGACTTGGCCCTTGAGGCAATATCAAATTAACACTAAAGCTGGACCGGCGATTATACATTGCGGCAGTGCCGCGGTAACACCGCATTCACCGCTACTTCTAATACTTGCCAAGACAAAAGTGACTCCAGCAGTGCTCCCGAATTTTTTATTTTTTATTTTCAGCTAGTCAAACAAGTGCCGGCCCAGTTTCACATCAGTGCAGCTTCTGCACCCACACACAATTGAATGCAACGCATACTTCATCAACAGCGATACAGGTTACACTGACGGTAGCCAAATAAAAAACTTTAACACTTTTAGAAATATACGCCACACTGTGAATCCACATCAAACAAGAATGACAAACACATTTCGGGAGAACATCCGCACCGTAACACAACATAAACACAACACAACAAATACCCAGAACCCTTTGTAGCACTAAATCTTCCGGGACGCTACAAGGTGTGTGTGTGTGTGGGGGGGAGGTTTGGTGGTAGCGGGGGTGTATTTTGTAGCGTCCCGAAAGAGTTAGTGCTGCAAAAGATTCTGGGTATTTGTTCTTTTGTGTTTATGTTGTGTTACGGTACGGATGTTCTCCCGAAAAGTGTTTTTTATTTTTGTTTGGTGTGGGTTCACAGTGTGGCGTATATTTCTAACAGTGTTAAAGTTTTTTATACTGGCACCCTCAGTGTAACCTGTACCGCTGTTGATGAAGTATGCGTTGCATTCATTTGTGTATGCGTGCTGAAGCTGCACATATCTTGTGACTGGGTCTGAATGATGTTAAAATTGGGTGTACGAGATATGACTGTTGAACACCTTGTTCGATAATGAAAGTTGCCTCAGCTCAAAGCCTGAGCCCCGACATTAAAGAACTGGCATCTAAAAAAAGATGCCAGGTATCTGGCTTGGGCACATCAAATTAGATCAGTGTGTTGCAAACTGAGCAGTTTAAAGTCCTGAATGGTTGTTTTATTCATTGTTATTTTATTTTCAAATTTATTAGCCTGTGGAAAAAGTTAATGTTGATATTTACCTCAGAAGGCTGCAAATAGAAAAGAGGCATTCAATTTTTATTTAAATTGTATTTGATATGCAATTGATATTTTTTAATTATTATTATTATTATTTGAAACTCCATTTTTCATGTCACTATAAAGTTATATAAGCCTTGCTTGTTCAATATTCAATGCAAAACTTGTTTGGGTCCCTATTAAAAGGTTAATTTGTTCAACCTTGGCCCGCGGCTTTGTTCAGTTTTAAACTTTGGCCCACTCTGTATTTGAGTTTGACACCCCTGGTGAAGGTGAAGCTCTGTCGTCCTGGAGGCCACGGGGAAGACCCAGGACACACTGGGAACACTATGTCTCCCGGCTGGCCTGGGAACGCCTCGGGATCCCCTGAGAAAAGGTCCTAGGTGAGGGATCAGACAAAGAGCAGCTCAAAGACCTTTATGAAAAGTACAAATCGAGGACCTAGATTTTTTCTCGCCCAGGCGCAGGTCACCGTGGCTCCCCTGTGGAGCCAGGCGCAGAGGTGGGGCACGATGGCGAGCGACTGGTGGCCGGGCCTGTCTCCATGGGGCCCTGCCGGGCTCAGCTCGAAGAGGCAACGTGGGTCAACCCTCCAATGGGCTCACCACTCATGGGCCCATTGAGGTCATAGAGGTCAGATGCAGTGTGAACTGGGCTAGAGCCGAAGGCAGGGCACTTGGCTGTCCGATTATCGGCTACATAAGCTCGCTCTTGGGACGTGGAACGTCACCTCGCTGGGAGGGAAAGAGCCTGAGCTGGTGCGCGAGGTGAAGAAGTTCCGGCTAGATATAGTTGGACTCACTTCGACGCACAGCAAGGGCTCTGGAACCTGTTCTCTCAAGAGGGGCTGGACTCTCTTCCACTCTGGCGTTGCAAGCAATGAGAGGCTGGGGTGGCAATTGTTGTTGCTCAAAGCCTGCACGTTGGACTTTAACCCAGTAGACGAGATGGTAGCTTCCCTCCGCCTTCGGGTTGGGTGACGGGTCCTTGTTTGTGTTTACGCACCAAACAGCAGCTCAGAGTACCTACTCTTTTTGGATTCCCTTGAGGGAGTACTGGAGAGTGCTCCCTCGGGTGATTCCCTTGTTCGGTTGGGGGACTTCAATGCTCATGTTGGCAAGGACAGTGAAACCTGGAGAGTCGTGATTGGGAAAAATGGCCACCCGGATCTGAACCCAAGTGATGCTTTGTTATTGGACTTTTGTGCTCGTCACGGATTGTCCATAACAAACACAATGTTCAAACATAAGGAAGAACTTTGAACATGTCACGAGGGAGGTGCTGGACATTGAGTCTGAGTGGACCATGTTCCGTGCCTCTCTTGTCGAGCCTGCTGATTGGAGCTGTGGCCGCAAGGTGTTTGGTGCCTGTCGTGGCGGTAATCCTAGAACTCGATGGTGGCCACCAGCAGTGAGGGATGCCGTCAAGCTGAAGAAAGAGCCTATCGGGTCCTTTTGGCTCATGGGACTCCAGAGGCAGCGGGCATACCGACAGGCCAAGCAGTGCCTGGGGAATCTGTGGTGGACTCTCCTATTTCTGGGGCTTAGGTTGCCTAGGTAGTTAAAAAGCTCCTCTGTGGCAAGGCCCCGGTGGTGGATGAGTTCCTTAAGGCTCTGGATACTGTGGGGCTGTCTTGGTTGACAAGACTCTGCAACATCGCGTGAACATTGGGGGCGGTACCTCTGGATTGGCAGACCGGGGTGGTGGTTCCTCTCTTTAAGAAGGGGAACCGGAGGGTGTGTTCCAACTATCGTGAAACACACTCCTCAGCCTTCCCGGTAAGGTCTATTCATGTGTACCGGAGAGGAGGAAACTCGGATCCAGGACGAACAGTGTGGTTTTCGTCCTGGTCGTGGAACGGTAGATTAGGTCTATGCTCTCGGCAGGGTCCTTGAGTGTGAAGCGACTGGGATGAGAATCAGCACCTCCAAGTCCAAGTCCACGCAGGAAAGGGTCGAGTGCCATCTCCAGGTTGGGGAGGAGATCTTGCCCCAAGTGGAGGAGTTCAAGTACCTAGGAGTCTTGTTCACGAGTGAGGATAGAGTGGATCGAGAGATCCACAGGCGGATTGGTGCGGCGTCTTCAGTATTGAGGACGCTATATCGATCCGTTGTGGTGAAGAAGGAGCTGAGCCAGAAGGAAAAGCTCTCAATTTACCGTCGATCTACGTTCCTAGCTTTGGGTTATGACCGAAAGGACAAGCGGCCGAAATGCGTTTCCTCTGCCGGGTGGTGGGTCTCTCCCTTAGAGACAGGGTGAGAAGCTCTGTCATCCGGGAGGAACTCAAAGTAAAGCCGCTGCTCCTCCACATTGAGAGGAGCCATGAGGTGGTTCGGGCATCTGCTCAGGATGCCACCCGAACGCCTCTAGGGAGGTGTGGCAGGAGGCCACGGGGAAGACCTAGGACACATTGGAAAGACTATGTCCCCGGCTGGCCTGGGAACGCCTCGGAATACCCCGAGAAGAGCTGGACGAAGTGGCTGGGGAGAGGGAAGTCTGGGATTTTCTGCTCAGGCTGCTGCCCCCGCAAGCCGACCTCGGATAAGCGGAAGAAAATGGATGGATTTAGAATGACAGTTATACTGTCAGATTGAGTACAAAAACTAACTAAATCTTACACAATATGATGTTTCTAGTAAAACTCACAAATATACATATCTCCAGGCATTATTAGCCATTAGTTATGTTTAAATAAATAACTGTCAGATTGAGTGTGACAGTAAACTGTCATAGTGAGTAAAACCCTTATTTTGTATTTGCAAACCTTACAAAAACAACTAAATCTAGTTAAACTCACACAGATACAATATTACAGGCATTTTTAGACATAATGCATGTTTGGCTTTTCAGTAATGTTTATATAACTTTCATATTTAGTATGACAGCTGTACTGTCATATTGAATTAAAAAAACAACTAACTTGTGTCTTTGCAAGCCTTACAAAATACCATTTTTCTAGTAAAACTAACTAGATACATGCTCCAGGCATTATTAGCCATTTTGCATGTGTTGTTTGAGTTATGTTTAAATAACTGTCATATTGAGTGTGACAGTATACTGTCATAAAACCCAATTTTTGTATTTGCAACCCTGATTCTAGTAAAACTCACATATATACAATATTACAGGCAGTTTTGGACATAATGCATGTTTGGTTTTGGAGTTATGTTTATATAACTTTCATATATAGTATGACAGCTAAACTGTTATATTGAGTAAAAAAACTAACTTGTGTTTGTCATAAAACCCAATTTTTGTATTAGCAAACCATACAACTGATTCAAATAAAACTCACATGGATTCAATATTACGGCATTTTCAGACATTTTGCATGTTTGGTTTAAGAATTATGTTGTAATACATTTGTATTGCTTTTTTCGCATTATCTCAGGATTTTAAGAACATTACTGTCATATTGAGTAAAAAAATAATTTTTGTGTTTGCAAGCCCTAAAAAAAGCGTATGTTTCCAGTAAAACTCCCAAAGATGCATTATTTCAGGCATTATTAGCCATTTTTCAGGTGTGGTTTAGGAGTTATGTTTAAATAACTGTCATATTGAGTGTGGCGTTCTACTGTCATATTGAGTTAAAAAAAACTAACTTGTGTCTTTGCAAACCTTACAAAAGAAAATGTTTCTAGCAACACTCACAAAAATATTTTTTTTCACGCTATTAGATATGTTTCATGTGTATTTAGGAGTTATAATTAAATAACTTTCATATTGAGTGTTAAAGTTATAATGTCATTATGTGTAAAACCTAATTTTTTATTTGCAAACCTTACAAAAACAATTGATTGTAGTAAAACTTACATAGATTCAATATTACAGGCATTTTTAGACAATTTACATGTTTGGTTTAAAAGTTGTGTTTGAATACATTTGTATTGCTTTTTTCTCATTATCTCAGGATTCTAAGATCATTACTTTCATATTGAGTAAAACACTACTTTTTGTTTTTGCAAACCTTACAAACTCACATAAATACATTATTACAGACATTTTTAGACTGATACATGTTTGGTTTTGGAGTTATGTTTATATAACTTTTATATTTAGTATGACTGTTATACTGTCATATTGAATTAAAAAAAACTAGCTTGTGTCTTTGCAAACTTTAAAAAAGTTCATTTTTCTAGTAAAACTAACAAATATACATGTCTCCAGGCATTATTACCCATTTTGCATGGGTTGTTTAGGAATTATGTTTAAAGACATTTTTATTGCTTTTTTCGCATTATCTCAGGATTCTTAGATCATTACTTTCATATTGAGTAAAAAACTACTTTTTTTTTTTGCAAACCTTACAAACTCACATAAATACATTATTAAAGGCATTTTTAGACACGACACATGTTTGGTTTTGGAGTTATGTTTATATAACTTTTATATTTAGTATGACTGTTATACTGTCATATTGAATTAAAAAAAACTAGCTTGTGTCTTTGCAAACGTTACAAAATATCATTTTTCTAGTAAAACTAACAAAGATACATGTCTCCAGGCATTATTAGCCATTTTGCATGGGTTGTTTGGGAATTATGTTTAAAGACATTTTTATTGCTTTTTTCGCATTATCTCAGGATTCTTAGATCATTACTTTCATATTGAGTAAAAAACTACTTTTTGTTTTTGCAAACCTTACAAACTCACATAAATACATTATTACAGGCATTTTTAGACATGACACATGTTTGGTTTTGGAGTTATGTTTATATAACTTTTATATTTAATATGACTGTTATACTGTCATATTGAATTAAAAAAAACTAGCTTGTGTCTTTGCAAACGTTACAAAATATCATTTTTCTAGTAAAACTAACAAAGATACATGTCTCCAGGCATTATTACCCATTTTGCATGGGTTGTTTAGGAATTATGTTTAAAGACATTTTTATTGCTTTTTTCGCATTATCTCAGGATTCTAAAATCCTTACTTTCATATTGAAGAAAAAACTACTTTTTGTTTTTGCAAATCTTACAAACTCACATAAATACATTATTATAGGCAATTTTAGACGACACACGTTTGGTTCTGGAGTTATGTTTATATAACTTTCATATTAAGTATGACTGTTATACTGTCTTATTGAATAAAAACAACTAGCTTGTGTCTTTGCAAACTTTACAAAAGATACATTTTCTAGTAAAACTAACAAAGATACATGTCTCCAGGCATTATTACCCATTTTCCCTGGGTTGTTTAGGAATTATGTTTAAATACATTTTTATTGCTTTTTTCGCATTATCAGGATTTTAAGATCATTACTTTCATATTGAGTAAAAAACTACTTTTTGTTTTTGCAAACCTTACAAACTCACATAAATACATTATTACAGGCATTTTTAGACATGACACATGTTTGGTTTTGGAGTTATGTTTATATAACTTTCATATTTAGTATGACTGTTATACTGTCATATTGAATAAAAAAAACTAGCTTGTGTCTTTGCAAACTTTACAAAAGATAATTTTTCTAGTAAAACTAACAAAGATACATGTCTCCAGGCATTATTACCCACTTTGCATGGGTTGTTTAGGAATTATGTTTAAAGACATTTTTATTGCTTTTTTCGCATTATCTCAGGATTCTTAGATCATTACTTTCATATTGTGTAAAAAACTACTTTTTGTTTTTGCAAACCTTACAAACTCACATAAATATATTATTACAGGCATTTTTAGACATGACACATGTTTGGTTTTGGAGTTATGTTCATATAACTTTTATATTTAATATGACTGTTATACTGTCATATTGAATTAAAAAAAACTAGCTTTTGTCTTTGCAAACTTTACAAAATATCATATTTCTAGTAAAACTAACAAAGATACATGTCTCCAGGCATTATTAGCCATTTTGCATGGGTTGTTTAGGAATTATGTTTAAATACATTTTTATTGCTTTTTTCGCATTATCTCAGGATTCTAAAATCCTTACTTTCATATTGAGGAAAACACTACTTTTTGTTTTTGCAAACCTTACAAACTCACATAAATACATTATTAAAGGCATTTTTAGACATGACACATGTTTGGTTTTGGAGTTATGTTTATATAACTTTCATATTTAGTATGACTGTTATACTGTCATATTGAATAAAAAAAAAACTGGCTTGTGTCTTTGCAAACTTTACAAAAGATCATTTTTCCAGTAAAACTAAAAAAGATACATGTTTCCAGGCATTATTAGCCTTTTTGCATATGTTGTTTAGGAGTAATGTTTAAATACATTTGTATTGCTTTTTTCGCATTATCTCAGGATTTTAAGAACATTACAGTCATATTGAGTAAAAAAAACTACTTTTTGTGTTTGCAAGATTTAAAAAAGCATGTGTTTCGAGTAAAACGGCCAAGGATGCATTATTTCAGGCATTATTAGCCATTTTTCATGTGTGGTTTGAGTTATGGTTAAATAACTGTCATATACTGTCAGTTATGACATAGTAAGTAAAACCTAATTTATGTATTTGCAAACCTTACAAAATCATTTAAATCTAGTAAAACTCACATGGATTCAATATTACAGACATTTTTAGACATTTTGCATGTTTGGTTTAGTAATTATGTTGGAATCATTTTTATTAATTTGTTCGTATTATCTCAGAATTTTAGAACATTACTGTCATATTGAGTAAAAAAAATAATTGTTGTGTTTGCAAGCCTTAAAAAAGCATATGTTTCGAGTAAAACTTACAAGAATGCATTATTTCAGGCATTGTTAGTCATTTTTCATGTGTAGTTTAAGAGTTATGTTTAAATAACTGTCATATTGAGTGTGGCAGTTATACTGTCATATTGAGTAAAAAAAACTAACCTGTCTTTGCAAACCTTACAAAAGAAAATGTTTCTAGTAACACTCACAAAGATACATTTTTTCACGCATTATTAGACATGTTTCATGTGTGGTTAGGAGTTATAAATAAATAATTGTCATATTGAGTGTTACAGTTTTAATGTCTAATTTTTGTATTTGCAAACCTTACAAAAACAATTGATTCTAGTAAAACTTATATAGATTCAATATTACAGGCATTTTTAGACATTTTACATGGTTGGTTTAAAATTTGTGTTTGAATACATTTGTATTGCTTTTTTCGCATTATCTCAGGATTCTAAGAACATTACTTTCATATTGAGTAAAAAACTACTTTTTGTTTTTGCAAACCTTACAAACTCACATGAATACATTATTACAGGCATTTTTAGACATGACACATGTTTGGTTTTGGAGTTATGTTTATATAACTTTCATATTTAGTATGACTGTTATACTGTCATATTGAATAAAAAAAACTAGCTTGTGTCTTTGATATCTTTACAAAAGATCATTTTTTTAAACTAACAACGTTACATGTCTCCCTAGGCATTATTAGCCATTTTGCATGTGTTGTTTAGGAGTTAGGTTTAAATACATTTTTATTGCTTTTTTCCCATTATCTCAGGGTTCTAAGAACTTTAAAGTCAAGTAAACAACTACTTTTTGTGTTTGCAAAATGTAAAACTCAGTAAAACTCCCAATGATTCGTTATTTCAGGCATTATTAGCCATTTTTTTGTGTGGTTTATGAGTTATGTTTAAATAACTGTCATATTGAGTGTGAATTTGTCATTGTGAGTAAAACCTAATTTTTGTAAATGCAAACCTTACAAAAACAACCGATTCTAGGAAAACTCACATTGATACAATATTACAGGCATGTTTAGACATATTGCATGTTTGGTTTTGGAGTTATATTTATATAACCTGCTTTCTGAGCCGCCACCTTTGTGGTTTGCGTGTCCCACTGATCCAGGAACTATGTTGTCCGGGGGCTTCTATGGTCTCCCAAGACAAACAGGTCCTAGGTGAGGGATCAGACAAAGAGCAGCTCAAAGACCTTTATTAAAAGTACAATTGAGGACCTAGATTTTTTCTCGCCCGGACGCAGGTCACCGTGGCTCCCCTGTGGAGCCAGGCCCAGAGGTGTGGCACGATGGCGATTGACGGGCCTGTCCCCATGGGGCCCAGCCGTGCTCAGCTCGAAGAGGCAACGTGGATCCCCCCTCCAGGGCTCACCACTCATGGGCTGGGTCATAGAGGGTGCAGTGTGAGCTGGGCGGCAGCCGAAGGCAGGGCACTTGGTGGTCCGATTATCGGCTACATAAGCTCGCTCTTGGGACATGGAACGTCACCTCGCTGGGAGGGAAGGAGCCTGAGCTGGTGCTTGAGGTGGAGACGTTCCCGGCTAGATATAGTTGGACTCACAGCAAGGGCTCTGGAACCTGTTCTCTCAGAGGGGCTGGACTGAGCTGAACTTTCATTACTTGCAACGCCAGAGTGGAAGAGATTCCACACTGGCGTTGCAACTAATGAGAGGCTGGGGTGGCAATTCTTGTTGCCCCCCGGCTCAAAGCCTGCACGTTGGACTTTAAACCCAATAGACGAGATGGTAGCTTCCTTCAGCCTTCGGGTTGGGTGACGGGTCCTGACTGTTGTTTGTGTTTACACACCAAACAGCAGCTCAGAGTACCAACTCTTTTTGGATTCCCTTGAGGGAGTACTGGAGAGTGCTCCCTCGGGTGATTCCCTTGTTCTGCTGGTGGACTTCAACGCTATGTTGGCAACGACAGTGAAACCTGGAGAGTCGTGATTGGGAAAAATGGTCACCCGGATCTGAACCCAAGTGGTGCTTTGTTATTGGACTTTTGTGCTTGTCACGGATTGTCCATAACAAACACAATGTTCAAACATAAGGGTGTCCATATGTGCACTTGGCACAAGGACACCCTCGGCCGCATGATTGACTTTGTAGTTGTGTCATGGGATTTGCGGCCTCATGTTTTGGACACTCGGTGAAGAGAGGGGCAGAGCTTTCTACCAACCACCACCTGGTGGTGAGCTGGCTCCGATGGTAGGGGAGGATGCCGGTCAGACCTGGCAGGCCCAAACGCATTGTAAGGGTCTGCTGGGAACACCTAGCAGAGTCTCCTGAAGAACTTTGAACATGTCCGGAAGAACTTTGAACATGTCACGAGGGAGGTGCTGGACATTGAGTCTGAGTGGACCATGTTCCGTTCCTCTCTTGTTGAGCCAGCTGATTGAAGCTGTGGCCGCAAGGTGTTTGGTGCCTGTCGTGGCAGTAATCCACCAGCAGTGAGGGATGCTGTCAAGCTGAAGAAAGAGCCACCGGGTCCTTTTGGCTAATGGGACTCCAGAGGCAGTGGGCATACCGACAGGCCAAGCGAGACCTCCTCAGTCCCACCAACACGTCTTCCTATGAGGAAACAGTGCCTGGGAAGTCTGTGGTGGGCTCTCCTATTTCTGGGGCTGAGGTTGCCAAGGTAGTTAAAAAGCTCCTCGGTGGCAAGGCCCCAGGGGTATGAGCTCCGTCCGGAGTTCCTTAAGGCTCTGGATGCTGTGGGGCAGTCTTGGATGACAAGACTCTGCAACATTGCGTCTACATCGGGGGCGGTACCTCTGGATTGGCAGACCGGGGTGGTGGTTCCTCTCTTTAAGAAGGGGAACCGGAGGGTGTGTTCCAACTATCGTAGATCACACTCCTCAGCCTTCCCGGTAAGGTCTATTCATGTGTAATGGAGAGGAGGAACCTCGGATCCAGGACGAACAGTGTGGTTTTCGTCCTGGTCGTGGAACGGTAGACCAGCTCTATACTCTCGGCAGGGTCCTTGAGTGTGCATGGGAGTTTGCCCAACCAGTCTACATAAGTTTTGTGGACTTGGAGAAGACATTCGACCTTGGCCCCCGGTAAATCCTGTGGGGAGTGCTCAGAGAGAATGCAGTATCGGCATGTCTGATTGTGGCGGGTGTCTCCCTGTATGATCAGTGTCAGAGCTTGGTCCGCATTGCCGGCAGTATGTCGTACCCCTTTCCAGTGAGGGTTGGACTCCCCCAAGGCTGCCCTTTGTCACCGATTCTGTTCATAACTTTAATGGACATAATATCTAGGCGCAGTCATGGCTTTGAGGATCCCCTCAACGCCATGACTGCGCCTGGTTTGGTGGCTGCAGGATTAGGTCTCTGCTTTTTGCAGATGATGTGGTCCTGATGGCTTCAACTGGCCAAGATCTTCAGCTTTCATTGGATCGGTTCGCAGTGAAGCGACTGGGATGAGAATCAGCACCTCCAAGTCCGAGTCCATGGTTCTCGCCCGGGAAAGGGTGGAGTGCCATCTCGAGGTTGGGAAAGAGATCTTGCCCCAAGTGAAGGAGTTCAAGTACCTAGGAGTCTTGTTCACGAGTGAGGATAGAGTGGATTGTGAGATCTACAGGCGGATCGGTGCGGCGTCTTCATTAATGAGGACGCTATATCGATCCGTTGTGGTGAAGAAGGAGCTGAGCCAGAAGGAAAAGCTTTCAATTTACCGGTCGATCAACGTTCCCATCCTCACCTATGGTCATGAGCTTTGGGTTATGTCCGAAAGGACAAGGTCACGGGTACAAGCGGCCGAAATGAGTTTCCTCCGCCGGGTGGTGGGTCTCTCCCTTAGAGATAGGGTGAGAAGCTCTGTCATCTGGGAGGAACTCAGTGTAAAGCCGCTGCTCCTCCACATTGAGAGGAGCCAGATGAGGTGGTTCGGGCATCTGCTCAGGATGCCACCCGAACGCCTCCCTAGGTCCGAACGGCAGGAGGCTATGGGGAAGACCTAGGATACATTGGAAAGACTATGGCCTGGGAACGCCTGGGACGAAGTGGCTGGGGAGAGGGAAGTCTGGGCTCTCTGCTTAGGCTGCTGCCCCCGCAACCCGACCTCGGATAAGCGGAAGAAAATGGATGGATTTAGTATGACAGTTATACTGTCATATTGAGTGTGACAGTATACTGTCATAAAACCCAATTTTTGTATTTGCAAACCTGATTCTAGTAAAACTCACATCTATACAATATTACAGGCACTTTTGGACATAATGCACGTTTGGTTTTGGAGTTATGTTCATATAACTTTAATATATAGTATGACATCTATACTGTTATAATGAGTAAAAAAACTAACTTGTGTCTGTCATAAAACTCAATTTTTGTATTTGCAAACCTTACAAAAACAAATGATTCTAGTAAAACTCACATGGATTCAATATTACAGGCATTTTTAGACATTTTGCATGTTTGGTTTAGGAATCATGTTGGAATACATTTGTATTGTTTTTTTCACATTATCTCAGCATTTTAAGAACTTACTGTCATATTGAGTAAAAAAACCTTTTGTGTTTGCAAGCCTTAAAAAAACAACCGATTCTAGTAAAACTCACATTGATACAATATTACAGGCATGTTTAGACATCTTGCATGTTTGGTTTTGGAGTTATGTTTATACAACCTGCTTTCTGATCCGCCACCTTTGTGGTTTGCGTGTCCCACTGATCCTAGGAGCTATGTTGTCCGGGGGCTTCTATGCCCCCTGATAGGGTCCCCCAAGACAAACAGGTCCTAGGTGAGGAATCAGACAAAGAGCAGCTCAAAGACCTTTATGAAAAGTACAAATCGAGGACCTAGATATTTTCTCGCCCGGACCTGGGTTACCGTGGCTCCCCTGTGGAGCCAGGCCCAGAGGTGGGGCACGATGGCGAGCGACTGGTGCCCATGGGGCCCAGCTCGAAGAGGCAACGTGGGTCCCCCCTGCAATAGGCTCACCACTCATGGGCTGGGTCATAGAGGTCGGGTGCAGTGTTAGCTGGGCGGAAGCCGAAGGCAGGGCACTTGGCGGTCCGATTATCGGCTACATAAGCTCGCTCTTGGGACGTGGAACGTCACCTCGCGAGGTGGAGAAGTTCCCGGCTAGATAAAGCTGGACTCACTTCGACGCACAGCAAGGGCTCTGGAACCTGTTCTCTCAAGAGGGGTTGGACTCTCTTCCACTCTGGCGTTGCAAGTAATGAGAGGCTGGGTTGGCAATTCTTGTTGCCCCCCGGCTCAAAGCCTGCACGTTGGACTTAACCCAGAAGACGAGATGGTAGCTTCCCTCCGCTTTCGGGTTGGGTGACGGGTCCTGACTGTTGTTGGTGTTTACGCACCAAACAGCAGCTCAGAGTACCCACTCTTTTTGGATTCCCTTGAGAGTGCTCCCTCGGGTGATTCCCTTGTTCTGCTGGGGGTCTTCAACGCTCATGTTGGCAACGACTTTGAAACCTGGAGAGTCGTGATTGGGAAAAATGGCCGCCCGGATCTGAACCGAAGTGGTGCTTTGTTATTGGACTTTGGTGCTCGTCACGGATTGTCCATAACAAACACAATGTTCAAACATAAGGGTGTCCATATGTGCACTTGGCACCAGGACACCCTCGGCCGCAGTTCCATTATTGACTTTGTAGTTGTGTCATGGGATTTGCGGCCTCATGTTTTGGACACTCGGGTGAAGAGAGGGGCGAGCTTTCTACCGATCACCACCTGGTGAGCTGGCTCCGATGGTGGGGTAGGATCCCGGACAGACCTGGCAGGCCCAAAAGCATTGTGAGAGTCTTTTGGGAATGCCTAGCAGAGTCTCCTGTCAGAGAGAGTTTCTTTTTCCACTTCCGGAGGAACTTTGAACATGTCACAAAGGAGGTGCTGGACATTGAGTATGAATGGATCATGTTCCGTGCCTCTCTTGTCAAGCCAGCTGATTGGAGCTGTGGCCGCAAGGTGTTTGGTGCCTGTCGTGGCGGTAATCCTAGAACCCGCTGGTGGCCAGCAGCAGTGCGGGATGCCGTCAAGCTAAAGAAAGAGCTTATCTGGTCCTTTTGGCTCATGGGACTCCAGAGGCAGCGGGCATACCGACAGGCCAATTAGTGCCTGGGGAATCTGTGGTGGGCTCTCCTATTTCTGGGGCTGAGGTTGCCAAGATAGTTTTAAAAGCTCCTCGGTGGCAAGGCCCCGGTGGTGGATGAGCTCCGTCCGGAGTTCCTTAAGGCTCTGGATGCTGTGGGGCTGTTTTAGTTGACAAGACTCTGCAACATCGCGTGGACATCAGGGGCGGTACCTCTGGATTGGCAGACCGGGGTGGTGGTTCCTCTCTTTAAGAAGGGGAACCGGAGGGTGTGTTCCAACTATCGTAGATCACACTCCTCAGCCTTCCCGGTAAGGTCTATTCATGTGTACTGGAGAGGAGGAACCTCGGATCCAGGACGAACAGTGTGGTTTTCGTCCTGGTCGTGGAACGGTAGACCAGCTCTATACTCTCGGCAGGGTCCTTGAGTGTGCATGGGAGTTTGTCCAACCAGTCTACATGTGCTTTGTGGACTTGGAGAAGACATTCGACCGTGGCCACCCCGGGAAGTCCTGTGGGGAGTGCTCAGAGAGTATGGGGTATCGGCATGTCTGATTGTGGCGGGTCGCTCCCTGTATGATCAGTGTCAGAGCTTGGTCCGCATTGCCAGCAGTAAGTTGGCTGCCCTTTGTCACCAAATGTGTTCATAAATTTTATGGACAGAATTTCTAGGCGCAGTCATGGCGTTGAGGGGATCCGGTTTGGTGGCTCCAGGATTAGGTCTCTCCTTTTTGCAGATGATGTGGTCCTTATGGCTTTAACTGGCCAGGATCTTCAGCTCTCATTGCATTGGTTCACAGCCGAGTGTGAAGCGACTGGGATGAGAATCAGCACCTCCAAGTCCGAGGTTCTCGCCCGGGAAAGGGTGGAGTGCCATCTCGAGGTTGGGCAGGAGATCTTGCCCCAAGTGGATGAGTTCAAGTACCTGGAGTCTTGTTCATGAGTGAGGGAAGAGTGGATCGTGAGATGCACAGGCTGATCGGTGCGGCGTCTTCAGTAATGAGGACGCTATATCGATTCGTTGTGGTAAGAAGGAGCTGCGCCAGAAGGAAAAGCTCTCAATTTACCGGTCAATCTACGTTCCCATCCTCACCTATGGTCATGAGCTTTGGGTTATGACCGAAAGGACAAGATCACGGGTACAAGCGGCCGAAATGAGTTTTCTCCGCTGGGTGGCGGGTCTCTCCCTTACTGTAAGAATTTTCACCGTTTAATTACAGTAACCTACTGGCAGCTAATGGTTCCAGTATAAAACTGTTTTTCTACAGCACACATACTGTGATTTATCACTACAGTTTATTACTTTAAAAAGTATCACAGTACTGTGCTGTATCAAATATACGCTTCACAGCATAATACTGTCATCTGTTTAGCGGCATTACACTGTTATTTTAGTGTATCTACTGTAATATCCATTAACAGTTAATTACAGTAAAATAATTGTAAGCACTATAGACTGAGCTTTACAGTATAATGCCACTAGAAGTTAATGAGTTGAACTTTTAATTTTTCAAAATCAAAACCCCTGCAATCTGCTGGCATAAAAATGACTGGAGAAATGGCCTTGCAAGATTATGTTTTTATTAACCAATTATTTTAAAGTGCATCAAATACATTCAATGTACATTTAGTGCATTCTTCTTATTTTCAGTAAAGCATTTTAACATTTATAACATGTCCACTTAATTTCTAACTGGAGACAAAACACTGAACACGAGTCCAGTGTTTAGTTGTCGGCTACATAAAGCCCCACTCAAAGTCTGTGAGATGTTTTATAAGGGTGGCTACGTGAGGATTTACAGTTGCTGCCTTTTTCTGGACCAGCTTCCCGGTCTTCTTGGACACCACCTTTCCCTGGCTAGCCTTTGTTCCCCTCTCAGGGTTAACGCCAATGAATCGCCTAAAAAAGAGAGAAAGCATATTAGATATTCTGTTGTGATTGAAGATTACTTGCAGTCGATACAGAACCCCCCTCACATTGTTATTTAGGAATATGCACTGCACAAATATTAACATCAATTTTAGAATATATGTGAGCCTATACCATAACCACAGCTGTAGATGAGTGAATGCTCTAAAACCCATTAAGACAAATTCAGAGAGGAAGACAATGCTAAAGCCTCCCCAATCCCTCTCTTATTTATGTTTTCTCTCCATCTACGGGACCGTGTATTTACGCTGATGTTTCCTGCTTTCACCCATTTAACATATCGTTACCTGCTCATTACCTATCTTCTCTGCATCCTGGGGTCACACTGGTGCTTCTTGCCTTTACCCATTCAACATATCTTTACCTGCACATTAATTACCTTCTCTGTATCCTGGAGTCAAGCTGGTGTTTCCTGCCTTTACTCATTCAACATATCTTTACCTGCACATTACCTACCTTCTCTGTATCCTGGCGTCTAGCTGGTGTTTCCTGCCTTCACCCATTCAACATATCTTTACCTGCACATTACCTACCTTCCCTGCATCCTTGGGTCACACTGGTGCTTCTTTCTTTCACCATACAACATATCTTCACCTGCACATACCTACCTTGTCTGCATGGCCTCGACCACACCTGCGCTTCCTTCTTTCACCCATTCAACATACCTTCACCCGCACATTACCTACCTTCCCTGCATAGTGGGGTCACACTGGTGCTTCCTGCCTTTACCCATTCAACATATCTTCACCCGCACATTACCTACTTGCTCTGCATTCTCGGGTCAAGCTGGTGCTTCCTGCCATCATCCAGTCAACATATCTTTACCTGCAAATTACCTACTTTTTCTGCATCCTGGGGTCAAACAGGTGCTTTCTTCTTTGACTCAGTCAACATATCTTTACCTGCACATTACCTACCTTCTCTGTATCCTAGAGTCAAACTGGTGCTTCGGTCCCTAATAAGAAGGTCCACAAAGGAACAGAAGAGTCATTGATTTAAGGCACAAAATTGGGGAAATGACAAGTCAAATTCCTAAACAGAGGTGAGAAATATAAAATAAAATATCCTAACAGTATTTTAACAGTATCAAGAGGATTTACCTTTGAACAAATTCCAATGTCCGAGGACCTTCCTCTTGGTATTCCAAGTTGAACACATAGTAGGTGGCAAGAAGGGCAGCAAGCCCTGAGATTAAGCTAGGTTGGACGCCTTTGCAGATGACATCACCTTCCATGCTGATCATCCAACGTTTTATTGTGACTTTGTCACCAGCAACTGGTACAGTCAAGAAATGCAGTTTATGTTCCTAAACAGTATCCAATATGGGTAGCATTTTAAAAGTATTTGGAATGGCCACCTCACTCGCTCTCTCTTTACTCTGTTTACATCTAGTCTCCTAAGGCAGTGGTTCTCAAATGGGGGTACGCGTACTCCTGGGGGTACTTGAAGGTATGCCAAGGGGTACGTGAGATTTTTTTTTAATATTCTAAAAGTAGCAACAATTCAAAAATCCTTCATAAATATATTTATTGAATAATACTTCCACAAAATATGAATGTAAGTTCATAAACTGAACAACTAATCAAGTAGGCTATTCCATTCATTACCATAAAGCCAGAGTTTCCCCCATGCCATGATGGTTTGACCCTACCTGGCGGTGCCACACGGCACCAACTGTCAATCAACTATCCATGTAGAAAACAATGGAGGCTTGGTTAAAGCGTAGTGGACATGTTCCATAAATATTGATGTTAAAGATTTCTTTTTTTTTGAAGAAATGTTGAGAATGAAGTTCATGAATCCAGATGGATCTCTATTGCAATCCCCAAAGAGGGCACTTTAAGTTGATTACATCTATGTGTAAAAATCTTTATTTATAATTGAATCACTTGTTTATTTTTCAACAAGTTTTTAGTTATTTTTATATCTTTTTTTCCAAATAGTTCAAGAAAGACCACAAAAAATGAGCAATATTTTGCACTGTTATACAATTTAATAAATCAGAAACTGATGACATAGTGCTGTATTTTACTTCTTTATCTCTTTTTTTCAACCAAAAATGCTTTGCTCTGATTATGGGGTACTTGAATTTAAAAAATGTTCACAGGGGTACATCACTGAAAAAAGGTTGAGAACCACTGTCCTAAGGCAGTGGTTCTTAACCTTTTTTCAGTGCTGTGAAATTTTTTTTAATGCAAGTAGACCTCCATGTCTTCATAACAGGAATATCCTGAATTCTCAAGTTGCAAATCACAATAGTCATCATCAGTGTTAATAACACAAGAGCTGCTTGGATTTGCTGTTGAGCAAGTCAAACTTCGTTCAGTGTAGCCGTAGTGCTTCCTTGACACGTGCGATGTGAAAGTAGACTTAACTGTAAATCTTTTTTCATTGACTGAAGGGGCACGTAACTGTCCTACCTTCGGTAATATGACTTTTCAAATGCACGACAAGGGCCCGTATATCATCGCACTTCGCGTTACATGAGACAATATTACAAGGTAAACCTTCTGCGCTATACATATCAGTCCTACTCTTGCCATATTTATGACGACGGCTGTGACTTTTGAAGGCTGAGAAGTTGGAAAAAACTCTTGTGCATTTAGGGAAAGCACACTTAAACGATGCATTAGGCATACAACTATGACTTCGCATGTGTCTAACATACGCAAATACATTGCTGCAAGTCGTAGCACATATGTTGCAAGTTATCATCTTTTATGATGACTATGACAAAAAAGAAGAAAACTTAGCTAGCTAGCATGCGGCGGTACATGCGCGTGGTCAACGATAGTGTCTGTGATGCTGACTGTGACGCTATGTCATTTCGGACTTTATAAATATATATATAAAGTAATTCAAACAGAAAATGACACATCAAGGTACAAGTGACTCTTACCTTGTTATCAAAAACACATGATGCAGTAGGATGGATTTAGCCAGGTTAAATAAAGCTAGGTTGGACGAATTGTGGGCGGACCCAAGAAACAAGTCTGAAAAATACTGAATTACACTGTAGGTTTTACAGTAACTTACTGCTGGTTGATATTTTTTGAAAAATGCAACAAAATTTACAGTACTTAACTGCATTTAAGAAGAACATGATAGGTTGATTGGCAACACTAAATTGGCCCTAGTGTGTGAATGTGAGCGTGAATGTTGTCTGTCTATCTGTGTTGGCCCTGCGATGAGGTGGCGACTTGTCCAGGGTGTACCCCGCCTTCCGCCTGATTGTAGCTGAGATAGGCTCCAGCGCCCCCCGCGACCCCGAAGGGAATAAGCGGTAGAAAATGGATGGATGGATGGAGTATATAACTGTAATTTTATTTTTTATTTTTACAGTAATTTTTTACAGTGAAGGTCATGGGTGTCAAACTCTGGCCCGTGGGCCAAATTTGGCCCAACGTGTAATTTGACTTGGCCCTTGAGGCAATATCAAATTAACACTAAAGCTGGACCGTCGATTATACATTGCGGCAGTGCCGCGGTAACACCGCATTCACCGCTACTTCTAATACTTGCCAACCCTCCCGGGAGTGAATCCAGCACTCCTCCCGAATTTTTTTTTTTTTTTTTCAGCTAGTCAAACGAGTGCCGGCCCAGTTTCATGTCAGTGCAGCTTCTGCACCCACACACAATTGAATGCAACGCATACTTCATCAACAGCGATACAGGTTACACTGACGGTAGCCAAATAAAAAACTTTAACACTTTTAGAAATATACGCCACACTGTGAATCCACACCAAACAAGAATGACAAACACATTTCGGGAGAACATCCACACCGTAACACAACATAAACACAACAGAACATATACCCGGAACCCTCTGTAGCACTAAATCTTCCGGGACGCTACAAGGTGTGTGTGTGTGTGGGGGGGGGCGGGGGTTTGGTGGTAGCGGGGGTGTATTTTGTAGCGTCCCGAAAGAGTTAGTGCTGCAAAAGATTCTGGGTATTTGTTCTTTTGTGTTTATGTTATGTTACGGTGCGGATGTTCTCCCGAAAAGTGTTTTTTATTTTTGTTTGGTGTGGGTTCACAGTGTGGCGTATATTTCTAACAGTGTTAAAGTTTTTTATACTGGCACCCTCAGTGTAACCTGTATCGCTGTTGATGAAGTATGCGTTGCATTCATTTGTGTATGCGTGCTGAAGCTGCACATTTCTTGTGACTGGGTGTGAATGATGTTAGAATTGGGTGTACGAGATATGACTGTTGAACACCTTGTTCGATAATGATAGTTGCCTCAGCTCAAAGCCTGAGCCCCGACATTAAAGAACTAGCATCTAAAAAACGATGCCAGGTATCTGGCTTGGGCACATCAAATTAGATCAGTGTGTTGCAAACTGAGCAGTTTAAAGTCCTGAATGGTTGTTTTATTCATTGTTATTTTATTTTCAAATTTATTATCCTGTGGAAAAAGTTAATGTTGATATTTACCTCAGAAGGCTGCAAATAGAAAAGAGGCATTCAATTTTTATTTAAATTGTATTTGATATGCAATTGATATTTTTTAATTATTATTATTATTATTTGAAACTCCATTTTGCATGTCACTATAAAGTTATATAAGCCTTGCTTGTTCAATATTCAATGCAAAACTTGTTTGGGTCCCTATTAAAAGGTTAATTTGTTCAACCTTGGCCCGCGGCTTTGTTCAGTTTTAAACTTTGGCCCACTCTGTATTTGAGTTTGACACCCCTGGTGAAGGTGAAGCTCTGTCGTCCTGGAGGCCACGGGGAAGACCCAGGACACACTGGGAACACTATGTCTCCCGGCTGGCCTGGGAACGCCTCGGGATCCCCTGAGAAAAGGTCCTAGGTGAGGGATCAGACAAAGAGCAGCTCAAAGACCTTTATGAAAAGTACAAATCGAGGACCTAGATTTTTTCTCGCCCAGGCGCAGGTCACCGTGGCTCCCCTGTGGAGCCAGGCGCAGAGGTGGGGCACGATGGCGAGCGACTGGTGGCCGGGCCTGTCTCCATGGGGCCCTGCCGGACTCAGCTCGAAGAGGCAACGTGGGTCAACCCTCCAATGGGCTCACCACTCATGGGCCCATTGAGGTCATAGAGGTCGGATGCAGTGTGAACTGGGCGGCAGCCGAAGGCAGGGCACTTGGCGGTCCGATTATCGGCTACATAAGCTCGCTCTTGGGACGTGGAACGTCACCTCGCTGGGAGGGAAAGAGCCTGAGCTGGTGCACGAGGTGAAGAAGTTCCGGCTAGATATAGTTGGACTCACTTCGACGCACAGCAAGGGCTCTGGAACCTGTTCTCTCAAGAGGGGCTGGACTCTCTTCCACTCTGGCGTTGCAAGCAATGAGAGGCTGGGGTGGCAATTGTTGTTGCTCAAAGCCTGCACGTTGGACTTTAACCCAGTAGACGAGATGGTAGCTTCCCTCCGCCTTCGGGTTGGGTGACGGGTCCTGACTGTTGTTTGTGTTTACGCACCAAACAGCAGCTCAGAGTACCCACTCTTTTTGGATTCCCTTGAGGGAGTACTGGAGAGTGCTCCCTCGGGTGATCCCCTTGTTCTGTTGGGGGACTTCAATGCTCATGTTGGCAAGGACAGTGAAACCTAGAGAGTCGTGATTGGGAAAAATGGCCACCCGGATCTGAACCCAAGTGGTGCTTTGTTATTGGACTTTTGTGCTCGTCACGGATTGTCCTTAACAAACACAATGTTCAAACATAAGGAAGAACTTTGAACATGTCACGAGGGAGGTGCTGGACATTGAGTCTGAGTGGACCATGTTGCGTGCCTCTCTTGTCGAGCCTGCTGATTGGAGCTGTGGCCGCAAGGTGTTTGGTGCCTGTCGTGACGGTAATCCTAGAACTCGCTGGTGGCCACCAGCAGTGAGGGATGCCGTCAAGCTGAAGAAAGAGCCTATCAGGTCCTTTTGGCTCATGGGACTCCAGAGGCAGCGGGCATACCGACAGGCCAAGCAGTGCCTGGGGAATCTGTGGTGGACTCTCCTATTTCTGGGGCTTAGGTTGCCTAGGTAGTTAAAAAAGCTCCTCTGTGGCAAGGCCCCGGTGGTGGATGAGTTCCTTAAGGTTCTGGATACTGTGGGGTTGTCTTGGTTGACAAGACTCTGCAACATCGCGTGAACATTGGGGGCGGTACCTCTGGATTGGCAGACCGGGGTGGTGGTTCCTCTCTTTAAGAAGGGGAACCGGAGGGTGTGTTCCAACTATCGTGAAACACACTCCTCAGCCTTCCCGGTAAGGTCTATTCATGTTTACTGGAGAGGAGGAAACTCGGATCCAGGACGAACAGTGTGGTTTTCGTCCTGGTCGTGGAACGGTAGACCAGGTCTATGCTCTCGGCAGGGTCCTTGAGTGTGAAGCGACTGGGATGAGAATCAGCACCTCCAAGTCCAAGGCCACGCAGGAAAGGGTCGAGTGCCATCTCCAGGTTGGGGAGGAGATCTTGCCCCAAGTGGAGGAGTTGAAGTACCTAGGAGTCTTGTTCACGAGTGAGGATAGAGTGGATCGAGAGATCCACAGGCGGATTGGTGCGGCGTCTTCAGTATTGAGGATGCTATATCGATCCGTTGTGGTGAAGAAGGAGCTGAGCCAGAAGGAAAAGCTCTCAATTTACCGTCGATCTACGTTCCTAGCTTTGGGTTATGACCGAAAGGACAAGCGGCCGAAATGCGTTTCCTCTGCCGGGTGGTGGGTCTCTCCCTTAGAGACAGGGTGAGAAGCTCTGTCATCCGGGAGGAACTCAAAGTAAAGCCGCTGCTCCTCCACATTGAGAGGAGCCATGAGGTGGTTCGGGCATCTGCTCAGGATGCCACCCGAACGCCTCTAGGGAGGTGTGGCAGGAGGCCACGGGGAAGACCTAGGACACATTGGAAAGACTATGTCCCCGGCTGGCCTGGGAACGCCTCGGAATACCCCGAGAAGAGCTGGACGAAGTGGCTGGGGAGAGGGAAGTCTGGGATTTTCTGCTCAGGCTGCTGCCCCCGCAACCCGACCTCGGATAAGCGGAAGAAAATGGATGGATTTAGAATGACAGTTATACTGTCAGATTGAGTACAAAAACTAACTAAACCTTACACAATATGATGTTTCTAGTAAAACTCACAAAGATACATATCTCCAGGCATTATTAGCCATTCTGCATGTGTGGTTTATGAGTTATGTTTAAATAAATAACTGTCAGATTGAGTGTGACAGTAAACTGTCATAGTGAGTAAAACCCTTATTTTGTATTTGCAAACCTTACAAAAACAACTAAATCTAGTTAAACTCACACAGATACAATATTACAGGCATTTTTAGACATAATGCATGTTTGGCTTTAGAGTAATGTTTATATAACTTTTATATTTAGTATGACAGCTGTACTGTCATATTGAATTAAAAAAACAACTAACTTGTGTCTTTGCAAACCTTACAAAATGCCATTTTTCTAGTAAAACTAACTAGATACATGCTCCAGGCATTATTAGCCATTTTGCATGTGTTGTTTGAGTTATGTTTAAATAACTGTCATATTGAGTGTGACAGTATACTGTCATAAAACCCAATTTTTGTATTTGCAACCCTGATTCTAGTAAAACTCACATATATACAATATTACAGGCAGTTTTGGACATAATGCATGTTTGGTTTTGGAGTTATGTTTATATAACTTTCATATATAGTATGACAGCTAAACTGTTATATTGAGTAAAAAAACTAACTTGTGTTTGTCATAAAACCCAATTTTTGTATTAGCAAACCATACAACTGATTCAAATAAAACTCACATGGATTCAATATTACAGGCATTTTCAGACATTTTGCATGTTTGGTTTAAGAATTATGTTGTAATACATTTGTATTGCTTTTTTCACATTATCTCAGGATTTTTAGAACATTACTGTCATATTGAGTAAAAAAATAATTGTTGTGTTTGCAAGCCCTAAAAAAAGCATATGTTTCCAGTAAAACTCCCAAAGATGCATTATTTCAGGCATTATTAGCCATTTTTCAGGTGTGGTTTAGGAGTTATGTTTAAATAACTGTCATATTGAGTGTGGCGTTATACTGTCATATTGACTTAAAAAAAAATAACTTGTGTCTTTGCAAACCTTACAAAAGAAAATGTTTCTAGCAACACTCACAAAAATATTTTTTTTCACGCTATTAGATATGTTTCATGTGTATTTAGGAGTTATAATTAAATAACTTTCATATTGAGTGTTAAAGTTATAATGTCATTATGTGTAAAACCTAATTTTTGTATTTGCAAACCTTACAAAAACAATTGATTGTAGTAAAACTTACATAGATTCAATATTACAGGCATTTTTAGACAATTTACATGTTTGGTTTAAAAGTTGTGTTTGAATACATTTGTATTGCTTTTTTCTCATTATCTCAGGATTCTAAGATCATTACTTTCATATTGAGTAAAACACTACTTTTTGTTTTTGCAAACCTTACAAACTTACATAAATACATTATTACAGACATTTTTAGACATGATACATGTTTGGTTTTGGAGTTATGTTTATATAACTTTCATATTTAGTATGACTGTTATACTGTCATATTGAATTAAAAAAACTAGCTTGTGTCTTTGCAAACTTTACAAAAGTTCATTGTTCTAGTAAAACTAACAAAGATACATGTCTCCAGGCATTATTACCCATTTTGCATGGGTTGTTTAGGAATTATGTTTAAAGACATTTTTATTGCTTTTTTCGCATTATCTCAGGATTCTTAGATCATTACTTTCATATTGAGTAAAAAACTACTTTTTGTTTTTGCAAACCTTACAAACTCACATAAATACATTATTACAGGCATTTTTAGACATGACACATGTTTGGTTTTGGAGTTATGTTTATATAACTTTTATATTTAATATGACTGTTATACTGTCATATTGAATTAAAAAAAACTAGCTTGTGTCTTTGCAAACTTTACAAAATATCATTTTTCTAGTAAAACTAACAAAGATACATGTCTCCAGGCATTATTAGCCATTTTGCATGGGTTGTTTAGGAATTATGTTTAAATACATTTTTATTGCTTTTTTCGCATTATCTCAGGATTCTAAAATCCTTACTTTCATATTGAGGAAAAAAATACTTTTTGTTTTTGCAAACCTTACAAACACATAAATACATTATTATAAGCAATTTTAGACATGACACACGTTTGGTTCTGGAGTTATGTTTATATAACTTTCATATTTAGTATGACTGTTATACTGTCTTATTGAATAAAAACAACTAGCTTGTGTCTTTGCAAACTTTACAAAAGATACATTTTCTAGTAAAACTAACAAAGATACATGTCTCCATGCATTATTACCCATTTTCCCTGGGTTGTTTAGGAGTTATGTTTAAATACATTTTTATTGCTTTTTTCGCATTATCTCAGGATTCTAAGATCATTACTTTCATATTGAGTAAAAAACTACTTTTTGTTTTTGCAAACCTTACAAACTCACATTAATACATTATTACAGGCATTTTTAGACATGACACATGTTTGATTTTGGAGTTATGTTTATATGACTTTTATATTTAGTATGACTGTTATACTGTCATATTGAATAAAAAAAAACTAGCTTGTGTCTTTGCAAACCTTACAAAAGATCATTTTTCTAGTAAAACTAACAAAGATAAATGTCTCCAGGCATTATTACCCATTTTGCATGGGTTGTTTAGGAATTATGTTTAAATACATTTTTATTGCTTTTTTCGCATTATCTCAGGTTTTAAGATCATTACTTTCATATTGAGTAAAAAACTACTTTTTGTTTTTGCAAACCTTACAAACTCACATAAATACATTATTACAGGCATTTTTAGACATGACACATGTTTGGTTTAGGAGTTATGTTCATATATAATGATAATGATAAATGGGTTATACTTGTATAGCGCTTTTCTACCTTCAAGGTACTCAAAGCGCTTTGACAGTATTTCCACATTCACCCATTCACGCACACATTCACACACTGATGGCGGGAGCTGCCATGCAAGGCGCTAACCAGCAGCCATCAGGAGCAAGGGTGAAGTGTCTTGCCCAAGGACACAACGGACGTGACTAGGATGGTAGAAGGTGGGGATTGAACCCCAGTAACCAGCAACCCTTCGATTGCTGGCATAACTTTCATATTTAGTATGACTGTTATACTGTCATATTGAATAAAAAAAAACTAGCTTGTGTCTTTGCAAACTTTACAAAAGATCATTTTTCTAGTAAAACTAACAAAGATACATGTCTCCAGGCATTATTACCCATTTTGCATGGGTTGTTTAGGAATTATGTTTAAAGACATTTTTATTGCTTTTTTCGCATTATCTCAGGATTCTTCGATCATTACATTCATATTGTGTAAAAAACTACTTTTTGTTTTTGCAAACCTTACAAACTCACATAAATACATTATTACAGGCATTTTTAGACATGACACATGTTTGGTTTTGGAGTTATGTTCATATAACTTTTATATTTAATATGACTGTTATACTGTCATATTGAATGAAAAAAAACTAGCTTTTGTCTTTGCAAACTTTACAAAATATCATTTTTCTAGTAAAACTAACAAAGATACATGTCTCCAGGCATTATTAGCCATTTTGCATGGGTTGTTTAGGAATTATGTTTAAATACATTTTTATTGCTTTTTTCGCATTATCTCAGGATTCTAAAATCCTTACTTTCATATTGAGGAAAACACTACTTTTTGTTTTTGCAAACCTTACAAACTCACATAAATACATTATTATAGGCAATTTTAGACATGACACACGTTTGGTTCTGGAGTTATGTTTATATAACTTTCATATTTAGTATGACTGTTATGCTGTCTTATTGAAAAAAAAAACAACTAGCTTGTGTCTTTGCAAACTTTACAAAATATACATTTTCTAGTAAAACTAACAAAGATACATGTCTCCAGGCATTATTACCCATTTTGCCTGGGTTGTTTAGGAGTTATGTTTAAATACATTTTTATTGCTTTTTTCGCATTATCTCAGGATTCTAAGATCATTACTTTCATATTGAGTAAAACACTACTTTTTGTTTTTGCAAACCTTACAAACTCACATTAATACATTATTACAGGCATTTTTAGACATGACACATGTTATGTGGAGTTATGTTTATATAACTTTCATATTTAGTATGACTGTTATACTGTCATATTGAATAAAAAAAACTGGCTTGTGTCTTTGCAAACTTTACAAAAGATCATTTTTCCAGTAAAACTAAAAAAGATACATGTTTCCAGGCATTATTAGCCTTTTTGCATATGTTGTTTTAAGAGTAATGTTTAAATACATTTGTATTGCTTTTTTCGCATTATCTCAGGATTTTAAGAACATTGCAGTCATATTGAGTAAAAAAACTACTTTTTGTGTTTGCAAGATTTAAAAAAGCATGTGTTTCGAGTAAAACGGCCAAGGATGCATTATTTCAGGCATTATTAGCCATTTTCCATGTGTGGTTTGAGTTATGGTTAAATAACTGTCATATACTGTCAGTTATGACATAGTAAGTAAAACATAATTTATGTATTTGCAAACCTTACAAAATCATTTAAATCTAGTAAAACTCACATGGATTCAATATTACAGACATTTTTAGACATTTTGCATGTTTGGTTTAGGAATTATGTTGGAATCATTTTTATTAATTTGTTCGTATTATCTCAGAATTTTAGAACATTACTGTCATATGAGTAAACAAATAATTTTTTTGTTTGCAAGCCTTAAAAAAGCATATGTTTCGAGTAAAACTTACAAGAATGCATTATTTCAGGCATTGTTAGTCATTTTTCATGTGTAGTTTAAGAGTTATGTTTAAATAACTGTCATATTGAGTGTGGCAGTTATACTGTCATATTGAGTAAAAAAAACTAACCTGTCTTTGCAAACCTTACATAAGAAAATGTTTCTTGTAACACTCACAAAGATACATTTTTTCACGCATTATTAGACATGTTTCATGTGTGGTTAGGAGTTATAAATAAATAATTGTCATATTTAGTGTTACAGTTTTAATGTCATTATGTGTAAAACCTAATTTTTGTATTTGCAAACCTTACAAAAACAATTGATTCTAGTAAAACTTATATAGATTCAATATTAAGGCATTTTTAGACATTTTACATGTTTGGTTTAAAATTTGTGTTTGAATACATTTGTATTGCTTTTTTCTCATTATCTCAGGATTCTAAGAACATTACTTTCATATTGAGTAAAAAACTACTTTTTGTTTTTGCAAACCTTACAAACTCACATAAATACATTATTACAGGCATTTTTAGACATGACACATGTTTGGTTTTGGAGTTATGTTTAAATAACTTTCATATTTAGTATGACTGTTATACTGTCATATTGAATAAAAAAAACTAGCTTGTGTCTTTGATATCTTTACAAAAGATCATTTTTTTAAACTAACAACGTTACATGTCTTCCTAGGCATTATTAGCCATTTTGCATGTGTTGTTTAGGAGTTAGGTTTAAATACATTTTTATTGCTTTTTTCCCATTATCTCAGGGTTCTAAGAACTTTAAAGTCAAGTAAAAAACTACTTTTTGTGTTTGCAAAATATAAAACTCAGTAAAACTCCCAATGATTCATTATTTCAGGCATTATTAGCCATTTTTTTGTGTGGTTTATGAGTTATGTTTAAATAACTGTCATATTGAGTGTGAATTTGTCATTGTGAGTAAAACCTAATTTTTGTATTTGCAAACCTTACAAAAACAACCGATTCTAGGAAAACTCACATTGATACAATATTACAGGCATGTTTAGACATATTGCATGTTTGGTTTTGGAGTTATATTTATATAACCTGCTTTCTGAGCCGCCACCTTTGTGGTTTGCGTGTCCCACTGATCCAGGAACAACTATGGCTTCTATGGTCTCCCAAGACAAACAGGTCCTAGGTGAGGGATCAGACAAAGAGCAGCTCAAAGACCTTTATTAAAAGTACAATTGAGGACCTAGATTTTTTCTCGCCCGGACGCAGGTCACCGTGGCTCCCCTGTGGAGCCAGGCCCAGAGGTGTGGCACGATGGCGATTGACGGGCCTGTCCCCATGGGGCCCAGCCGTGCTCAGCTCGAAGAGCCAACGTGGATCCCCCCTCCGAGGCTCACCACTCATGGGCTGGGTCATAGAGGGTGCAGTGTGAGCTGGGCGGCAGCCGAAGGCAGGGCACTTGGTGGTCCGATTATCGGCTACATAAGCTCGCTCTTGGGACATGGAACGTCATCTCGCTGGGAGGGAAGGAGCCTGAGCTGTTGCTTGAGGTGGAGACGTTCCCGGCTAGATATAGTTGGACTCACAGCAAGGGCTCTGGAACCTGTTCTCTCAGAGGGGCTGGACTGAGCTGAACTTTCATTACTTGCAACGCCAGAGTGGAAGGGATTCCACACTGGCGTTGCAACTAATGAGAGGCTGGGGTGGCAATTCTTGTTGCCCCCCGGCTCAAAGCCTGCACGTTGGACTTTAAACCCAATAGACGAGATGGTAGCTTCCTTCAGCCTTCGGGTTGGGTGACGGGTCCTGACTGTTGTTTGTGTTTACACACCAAACAGCAGCTCAGAGTACCAACTCTTTTTGGATTCCCTTGAGGGAGTACTGGAGAGTGCTCCCTCGGGTGATTCCCTTGTTCTGCTGGTGGACTTCAACACTATGTTGGCAACGACAGTGAAACCTGGAGAGTCGTGATTGGGAAAAATGGCCACCCGGATCTGAACCCAAGTGGTGCTTTGTTATTGGACTTTTGTGCTTGTCACGGATTGTCCATAACAAACACAATGTTCAAACATAAGGGTGTCCATATGTGCACTTGGCACAAGGACACCCTCGGCCGCATGATTGACTTTGTAGTTGTGTCATGGGATTTGCGGCCTCATGTTTTGGACACTCGGTGAAGAGAGGGGCAGAGCTTTCTACCAACCACCACCTGGTGGTGAGCTGGCTCCGATGGTAGGGGAGGATGCCGGTCAGACCTGGCAGGCCCAAACGCATTGTAAGGGTCTGCTGGGAACACCTAGCAGAGTCTCCTGAAGAACTTTGAACATGTCCGGAAGAACTTTGAACATGTCACGAGGGAGGTGCTGGACATTGAGTCTGAGTGGACCATGTTCCGTTCCTCTCTTGTTGAGCCAGCTGATTGAAGCTGTGGCCGCACGGTGTTTGGTGCCTGTTGTGGCAGTAATCCACCAGCAGTGAGGGATGCTGTCAAGCTGAAGAAAGAGCCACCAGGTCCTTTTGGCTCATGGGACTCCAGAGGCAGTGGGCATACCGACAGGCCAAGCGAGACCTCCTCAGTCCCACCAACACGTCTTCCTATGAGGAAACAGTGCCTGGGAAGTCTGTGGTGGGCTCTCCTATTTCTGGGGCTGAGGTTGCCAAGGTAGTTAAAAAGCTCCTCGGTGGCAAGGCCCCAGGGGTATGAGCTCCGTCCGGAGTTCCTTAAGGCTCTGGATGCTGTGGGGCAGTCTTGGTTGACAAGACTCTGCAACATTGCGTCTACATCGGGGGCGGTACCTCTGGATTGGCAGACCGGGGTGGTGGTTCCTCTCTTTAAGAAGGGGAACCGGAGGGTGTGTTCCAACTATCGTAGATCACACTCCTCAGCCTTCCCGGTAAGGTCTATTCATGTGTAATGGAGAGGAGGAACCTCGGATCCAGGACGAACAGTGTAGTTTTCGTCCTGGTCGTGGAACGGTAGACCAGCTCTATACTCTCGGCAGGGTCCGAGTGTTCATGGGAGTTTGCCCAACCAGTCTACATAAGTTTTGTGGACTTGGAGAAGACATTCGACCTTGGCCCCCGGTAAATCCTGTGGGGAGTGCTCAGAGAGTATGCAGTATCGGCATGTCTGATTGTGGCGGGTGTCTCCCTGTATGATCAGTGTCAGAGCTTGGTCCGCATTGCCGGCAGTATGTCGTACCCCTTTCCAGTGAGGGTTGGACTCCCCCAAGGCTGCCCTTTGTCACCGATTCTGTTCATAACTTTAATGGACATAATATCTAGGCGCAGTCATGGCTTTGAGGATCCCCTCAACGCCATGACTGCGCCTGGTTTGGTGGCTGCAGGATTAGGTCCCTGCTTTTTGCAGATGATGTGGTCCTGATGGCTTCAACTGGCCAAGATCTTCAGCTTTCATTGGATCGGTTCGCAGTGAAGCGACTGGGATGAGAATCAGCACCTCCAAGTCCGAGTCCATGGTTCTCGCCCGGGAAAGGGTGGAGTGCCATTTCGAGGTTGGGAAAGAGATCTTTCCCCAAGTGAAGGAGTTCAAGTACCTAGGAGTCTTGTTCACGAGTGAGGATAGAGTGGATTGTGAGATCTACAGGCGGATCGGTGCGGCGTCTTCATTAATGAGGACGCTATATCGATCCGTTGTGGTGAAGAAGGAGCTGCGCCAGAAGGAAAAGCTTTCAATTTACCGGTCGATCAACGTTCCCATCCTCACCTATGGTCATGAGCTTTGGGTTGTGTCCGAAAGGACAAGGTCACGGGTACAAGCGGCCGAAATGAGTTTCCTCCGCCGGGTGGTGGGTCTCTCCCTTAGAGATAGGGTGAGAAGCTCTGTCATCTGGGAGGAACTCAGTGTAAAGCCGCTGCTCCTCCACATTGAGAGGAGCCAGATGAGGTGGTTCGGGCATCTGCTCAGGATGCCACCCGAACGCCTCCCTAGGTCCGAACGGCAGGAGGCCATGGGGAAGACCTAGGATACATTGGAAAGACTATGGCCTGGGAACGCCTCGGGATCCCCGAGAAGAGCTGGACGAAGTGGCTGGGGAGAGGGAAGTCTGGGCTCTCTGCTTAGGCTGCTGCCCCCGCAACCCGACCTCGGATAAGCGGAAGAAAATGGATGGATTTAGTATGACTGTTATACTGTCATATTGAGTGTGACAGTATACTGTCATAAAACCCAATTTTTGTATTTGCAAACCTGATTCTAGTAAAACTCACATCTATACAATATTACAGGCAATTTTGGACATAATGCACGTTTGGTTTTGGAGTTATGTTCATATAACTTTAATATATAGTATGACATCTATACTGTTATAATGAGTAAAAAAAGTAACTTGTGTCCGTCATAAAACTCAATTTTTGTATTTGTAAAACAAATGATTCTAGTAAAACTCACATGGATTCAATATTACAGGCATTTTTAGACATTTTGCATGTTTGGTTTAGGAATCATGTTGGAATACATTTGTATTGTTTTTTTCACATTATCTCAGCATTTTAAGAACTTACTGTCATATTGAGTAAAAAAAACCTTTTGTGTTTGCAAGCCTTAAAAAAACAACCGATTCTAGTAAAACTCACATTGATACAATATTACAGGCATGTTTAGACATCTTGCATGTTTGGTTTTGGAGTTATGTTTATATAACCTGCTTTCTGAGCCGCCACCTTTGTGGTTTACGTGTCCCACTGATCCTAGGAGCTATGTTGTCCGGGGGCTTCTATGCCCCCTGATAGGGTCCCCCAAGACAAACAGGTCCTAGGTGAGGAATCAGACAAAGAGTAGCTCAAAGACCTTTATGAAAAGTACAAATCGAGGACCTAGATATTTTCTCGCCCGGACGCGGGTCACCGTGGCTCCCCTGTGGAGCCAGGCCCAGAGGTGGGGCACGATGGCGAGCGACTGGTGCCCATGGGGCCCAGCTCGAAGAGGCAACGTGGGTCCCCCCTGCAATAGGCTCACCACTCATGGGCTGGGTCATAGAGGTCGGGTGCAGTGTTAGCTGGACGGAAGCCGAAGGCAGGGCACTTGGCGGTCCGATTATCGGCTACATAAGCTCGCTCTTGGGACGTGGAACGTCACCTCGCGAGGTGGAGAAGTTCCCGGCTAGATAAAGCTGGACTCACTTCGACGCACAGCAAGGGCTCTGGAACCTGTTCTCTCAAGAGGGGTTGGACTCTCTTCCACTCTGGCGTTGCAAGTAATGAGAGGCTGGGTTGGCAATTCTTGTTGCCCCCCGGCTCAAAGCCTGCACATTGGACTTAACCCAGAAGACGAGATGGTAGCTTCCCTCCGCTTTCGGGTTGGGTGACGGGTCCTGACTATTGTTGGTGTTTACGCACCAAACAGCAGCTCAGAGTACCCACTCTTTTTGGATTCCCTTGAGAGTGCTCCCTCGGGTGATTCCCTTGTTCTGCTGGGGGTCTTCAACGCTCATGTTGGCAACGACTTTGAAACCTGGAGAGTCGTGATTGGGAAAAATGGCCACCCGGATCTGAACCCAAGTGGTGCTTTGTTATTGGACTTTTGTGCTCGTCACGGATTGTCCATAACAAACACAATGTTCAAACATAAGGGTGTCCATATGTGCACTTGGCACCAGGACACCCTCGGCCGCAGTTCCATTATTGACTTTGTAGTTGTGTCATGGGATTTGCGGCCTCATGTTTTGGACACTCGGGTGAAGAGAGGGGCGAGCTTTCTACCGATCACCACCTGGTGGTGAGCTGGCTCCGATGGTGGGGTAGGATGGCAGGCCCAAAAGCATTGTGAGAGTCTTTTGGGAATGCCTAGCAGAGTCTCCTGTCAGAGAGAGTTTCTTTTTCCACCTCCGGAGGAACTTTGAACATGTCACAAAGGAGGTGCTGGACATTGAGTCTGAATGGATCATGTTCCGTGCCTCTCTTGTCAAGCCAGCTGATTGGAGCTGTGGCCGCAAGGTGTTTGGTGCCTGTCGCGGCGGTAATCCTAGAACCTGCTGGTGGCCACCAGCAGTGCGGGATGCCGTCAAGCTGAAGAAAGAGCTTATCTGGTCCTTTTGGCTCATGGGACTCCAGAGGCAGGGGGCATACCGACAGGCCAAGCAGTGCCTGGGGAATCTGTGGTGGGCTCTCCTATTTCTGGGGCTGAGGTTGCCAAGATAGTTTTAAAAGCTCCTCGGTGGCAAGGCCCCGGGGGTGGATGAGCTCCGTCCGGAGTTCCTTAAGGCTCTGGATGCTGTGGGGCTGTTTTAGTTGACAAGACTCTGCAACATCGCGTGGACATCAGGGGCGGTACCTCTGGATTGGCAGACCGGGGTGGTGGTTCCTCTCTTTAAGAAGGGGAACCGGAGGGTGTGTTCCAACTATCGTAGATCACACTCCTCAGCCTTCCCGGTAAGGTCTATTCATGTGTACTGGAGAGGAGGAACCTCGGATCCAGGACGAACAGTGTGGTTTTCGTCCTGGTCGTGGAACGGTAGACCAGCTCTATACTCTCGGCAGGGTCCTTGAGTGTGCATGGGAGTTTGTCCAACCAGTCTACATGTGCTTTGTGGACTTGGAGAAGACATTCGACCGTGGCCACCCCGGGAAGTCCTGTGGGGAGTGCTCAGAGAGTATGGGGTATCGGCATGTCTGATTGTGGCGGGTCGCTCCCTGTATGATCAGTGTCAGAGCTTGGTCCGCATTGCCAGCAGTAAGTTGGCTGCCCTTTGTCACCAAATGTGTTCATAAATTTTATGGACAGAATTTCTAGGTGCAGTCATGGCGTTGAGGGGATCCGGTTTGGTGGCTGCAGGATTAGGTCTCTCCTTTTTGCAGATGATGTGGTCCTTATGGCTTCAACTGGCCAGGATCTTCAGCTCTCATTGGATTGGTTCGCAGCCGAGTGTGAAGCGACTGGGATGAGAATCAGCACCTCCAAGTCCGAGGTTCTCGCCCGGGAAAGGGTGGAGTGCCATCTCGAGGTTGGGCAGGAGATCTTGCCCCAAGTGGATGAGTTCAAGTACCTGGAGTCTTGTTCATGAGTGAGGGAAGAGTGGATCGTGAGATGCACAGGCTGATCGGTGCGGCGTCTTCAGTAATGAGGACGCTATATCGATTCGTTGTGGTAAGAAGGAGCTGCGCCAGAAGGAAAAATTCTCTCAATTTACCGGTCAATCTACGTTCCCATCCTCACCTATGGTCATGAGCTTTGGGTAATGACCGAAAGGACAAGATCACGGGTACAAGCGGCCGAAATGAGTTTTCTCCGCTGGGTGGCGGGTCTCTCCCTTACTGTAAGAATTTTCACCGTTTAATTACAGTAACCTACTGGCAGCTAATGGTTCCAGTATAAAACTGTTTTTCTACAGCACACATACTGTGATTTATCACTACAGTTTATTACTGTAAAAAGTATCACAGTACTGTGCTGTATCAAATATACGCTTCACAGCATAATACTGTCATCTGTTTAGCGGCATTACACTGTTATTTTAGTGTATCTACTGTAATATCCATTAACAGTTAATTACAGTAAAATAATTGTAAGCACTGAGCTTTACAGTATAATGCCACTAGAAGTTAATGAGTTGAACTTTTAATTTTTCAAAATCAAAACCCCTGCAATCTGCTGGCATAAAAATGACTGGAGAAATGGCCTTGCAAGATTATGTTTTTATTAACCAATTATTTTAAAGTGCATCAAATACATTCAATGTACATTTAGTGCATTCTTCTTATTTTCAGTAAAGCATTTTAACATTTATAACATGTCCACTTAATTTCTAACTGGAGACAAAACACTGAACACGAGTCCAGTGTTTAGTTGTCGGCTACATAAAGCCCCACTCAAAGTCTGTGAGATGTTTTTTAAGGGTGGCTACGTGAGGATTTACAGTTGCTGCCTTTTTCTGGACCAGCTTCCCGGTCTTCTTGGACAGCACCTTTCCCTGGCTAGCCTTTGTTCCCCTCTCAGGGTTAACGCCAATGAATCGCCTAAAAAAGAGAGAAAGCATATTAGATATTCTGTTGTGATTGAAGATTACTTGCAGTCGATACAGAACCCCCCTCACATTGTTATTTAGGAATATGCACTGCACAAATATTAATATCAATTTTAGGATATATGTGAGCCTATACCATAACCACAGCTGTAGATGAGTGAATGCTCTAAAACCCATTAAGACAAATTCAGAGAGGAAGACAATGCTAAAGCCTCCCCAATCCCTCTCTCTATTTATGTTTTCTCTCCATCTACGGGACCGTGTATTTACGCTGATGTTTCCTGCTTTCACCCATTTAACATATCGTTACCTGCTCATTACCTATCTTCTCTGCATCCTGGGGTCACACTGGTGCTTCTTGCCTTTACCCATTCAACATATCTTTACCTGCACATTACCTACCTTCTCTGTATCCTGGAGTCAAGCTGGTGTTTCCTGCCTTTACTCATTCAACATATCTTTACCTGCACATTACCTACCTTCTCTGTATCCTGGCGTCTAGCTGGTGTTTCCTGCCTTCACCTATTCAACATATCTTTACCTGCACATTACCTACCTTCCCTGCATCCTTGGGTCACACTGGTGCTTCTTTCTTTCACCATACAACATATCTTCACCTGCACATACCTACCTTGTCTGCATGGCCTCGACCACACCTGCGCTTCCTTCTTTCACCCATTCAACATACCTTCACCCGCACATTACCTACCTTCCCTGCATAGTGGGGTCACACTGGTGCTTCCTGCCTTTACCCATTCAACATATCTTCACCCGCACATTACCTACTTGCTCTGCATTCTCGGGTCAAGCTGGTGCTTCCTGCCATCATCCAGTCAACATATCTTTACCTGCAAATTACCTACTTTTTCTGCATCCTGGGGTCAAACAGGTGCTTCCTTCTTTGACCCAGTCAACATATCTTTACCTGCACATTACCTACCTTCTCTGTATCCTAGAGTCAAACTGGTGCTTCGGTCCCTAATAAGAAGGTCCACAAAGGAACAGAAGAGTCATTGATTTAAGGCACAAAATTGGGGAAATGACAAGTCAAATTCCTGAACAGAGGTGAGAAATATAAAATAAAATATCCTAACAGTATTTTAACAGTATCAAGAGGATTTACCTTTGAACAAATTCCAATGTCCGAGGACCTTCCTCTTGGTATTCCAAGTTGAACACATAGTAGGTGGCAAGAAGGGCAGCAAGCCCTGAGATTAAGCTAGGTTGGACGCCTTTGCAGATGACATCACCTTCCATGCTGATCATCCAACGTTTTATTGTGACTTTGTCACCAGCAACTGGTACAGTCAAGAAATGCAGTTTATGTTCCTAAACAGTATCCAATATGGGTAGCATTTTAAAAGTATTTGGAATGGCTACCTCACTCGCTCTCTCTTTCCTCTGTTTACATCTAGTCTCCTAAGGCAGTGGTTCTCAAATGGGGGTACGCGTACTCCTGGGGGTACTTGAAGGTATGCCAAGGGGTACGTGAGATTTTTTTTTAATATTCTAAAAATAGCAACAATTCAAAAATCCTTCATAAATATATTTATTGAATAATACTTCGACAAAATATGAATGTAAGTTCATAAACTGAACAACTAATCAAGTAGGCTATTCCATTCATTACCATAAAGCCAGAGTTTCCCCCATGCCATGATGGTTTGACCCTACCTGGCGGTGCCACACGGCACCAACTGTCAATCAACTATCCATGTAGAAAACAATGGAGGCTTGGTTAAAGCGTAGTGGACATGTTCCATAAATATTGATGTTAAAGATTTCTTTTTTTTTGAAGAAATGTTGAGAATGAAGTTCATGAATCCAGATGGATCTCTATTGCAATCCCCAAAGAGGGCACTTTAAGTTGATTACTTCTATGTGTAAAAATCTTTATTTATAATTGAATCACTTGTTTATTTTTCAACAAGTTTTTAGTTATTTTTATATCTTTTTTTCCAAATAGTTCAAGAAAGACCACAACAAATGAGCAATATTTTGCACTGTTATACAATTTAATAAATCAGAAACTGATGACATAGTGCTGTATTTTACTTCTTTATCTCTTTTTTTCAACCAAAAATGCTTTGCTCTGATTATGGGGTACTTGAATTTAAAAAATGTTCACAGGGGTACATCACTGAAAAAAGGTTGAGAACCACTGTCCTAAGGCAGTGGTTCTCAACCTTTTTTCAGTGCTGTGAACATTTTTTTAATGCAAGTAGACCTCCATGTCTTCATAACAGGAATATCCTGTATCCTCAAGTTGCATATCACAATAGTCATCATCAGTGTTAATAACACAAGAGCTGCTTGGATTTGCTGTTGAGCAAGTCAAACTTCGTTCAGTGTAGCCGTAGTGCTTCCTTGACACGTGCGATGTGAAAGTAGACTTAACTGTAAATCTTTTTTCACATTGACTGAAGGGGCACGTAACTGTCCTACCTTCGGTAATATGACTTTTCAAATGCAGGAGAAGGGCCCGTATATCATCGCACTTCGCACTACATGAGACAATATTACAAGGTAAACCTTCTGCGCTATACATATCAGTCCTACTCTTGCCATATTTATGACGACGGCTGTGAGTTTTGAAGGCTGAGAAGTTGGAAAAAACTCTTGTGCATTTAGGGAAAGCACACTTAAACGATGCATTAGGCATACAACTATGACTTCGCATGTGTCTAACATACGCAAATACATTGCTGCAAGTCGTAGCACATATGTTGCAAGTTATCATCTTTTATGATGACTATGACAAAAAAGAAGAAAACTTAGCTAGCTAGCATGCGGCGGTACATGCGCGTGGTCAACGATAGTGTCTGTGATGCTGACTGTGACGCTATGTCATTTCGGACTTTATAAATATATATATAAAGTAATTCAAACAGAAAATGACACATCAAGGTACAAGTGACTCTTACCTTGTTATTAAAAACACACAATGCAGTAGGATGGATTTAGCGGGGTCGGCCAGGTGAAATGAAGCTCGGTTGGACGAATTGTGGGCGGACCCAAGAAACAAGTCTGAAAAATACTGAATTACACTGTAGGTTTTACAGTAACTTACTGCTGGTTGATATTTTTTGAAAAATGCAACAAAATTTACAGTACTTAACTGCATTTAAGAAGAACATGATAGGTTGATTGGCAACACTAAATTGGCCCTAGTGTGTGAATGTGAGTGTGAATGTTGTCTGTCTATCTGTGTTGGCCCTGCGATGAGGTGGCGACTTGTCCAGGGTGTACCCCGCCTTCCGCCCGATTGTAGCTGAGATAGGCTCCAGTGCCCCCCGCGACCCCGAAGGGAATAAGCGGTAGAAAATGGATGGATGGATGGAGTATATAACTGTAATTTTATTTTTTATTTTTACAGTAATTTTTTACAGTGAAGGTCATGGGTGTCAAACCAAATTTGGCCCAACGTGTAATTTGACTTGGCCCTTGAGGCAATATCAAATTAACACTAAAGCTGGACCGGCGATTATACATTGCGGCAGTGCCGCGGTAACACCGCATTCACCGCTACTTCTAATACTTGCCAAGACAAAAGTGACTCCAGCACTCCTCCCGAATTTTTTTTTTTTTTTTCAGCTAGTCAAACGAGTGCCGGCCCAGTTTCATGTCAGTGCAGCTTCTGCACCCACACACAATTGAATGCAACGCATACTTCATCAACAGCGATACAGGTTACACTGACGGTAGCCAAATAAAAAACTTTAACACTTTTAGAAATATACGCCACACTGTGAATCCACACCAAACAAGTATGACGAAAACTCATTTCAGGAGAACATCCGCACCGTAACACAACATAAACACAACACAACAAATACCCAGAACCCTTTGTAGCACTGAATCTTCCGGGACGCTACAAGGTGTGTGTGTGTGTGGGGGGGAGGTTTGGTGGTAGCGGGGGTGTATTTTGTAGCGTCCCGAAAGAGTTAGTGCTGCAAAAGATTCTGGGTATTTGTTCTTTTGTGTTTATGTTGTGTTACGGTGCGGATGTTCTCCCGAAATGTGTTTTTTATTTTTGTTTGGTGTGGGTTCACAGTGTGGCGTATATTTCTAACAGTGTTAACGTTTTTTATACTGGCACCCTCAGTGTAACCTGTATCGCTGTTGATGAAGTATGCGTTGCATTTATTTGTGTATGCGTGCTGAAGCTGCACATATCTTGTGACTGGGTGTGAATGATGTTAGAATTGGGTGTACGAGATATGACTGTTGAACACCTTGTTCGATAATGAAAGTTGCCTCAGCTCAAAGCCTGAGCCCCGACATTAAAGAACTAGCATCTAAAAAAAGATGCCAGGTATCTGGCTTGGGCACATCAAATTAGATCAGTGTGTTGCAAACTGAGCAGTTTAAAGTCCTGAATGGTTGTTTTATTCATTGTTATTTTATTTTCAAATGTATTAGCCTGTGGAAAAAGTTAATGTTGATATTTACCTCAGAAGGCTGCAAATAGAAAAGAGGCATTCAATTTTTATTTAAATTGTATTTGATATGCAATTGATATTTTTTAATTATTATTATTATTATTTGAAACTCCATTTTGCATGTCACTATAAAGTTATATAAGCCTTGCTTGTTCAATATTCAATGCAAAACTTGTTTGGGTCCCTATTAAAAGGTTAATTTGTTCAACCTTGGCCCGCGGCTTTGTTCAGTTTTAAACTTTGGCCCACTCTGTATTTGAGGTTGACACCCCTGGTGAAGGTGAAGCTCTGTCATCCTGGAGGCCACGGGGAAGACCCAGGACACACTGGGAACACTATGTCTCCCGGCTGGCCTGGGAACGCCTGGGGATCCCCTGAGAAAAGGTCCTAGGTGAGGGATCAGACAAAGAGCAGCTCAAAGACCTTTATGAAAAGTACAAATCGAGGACCTAGATTTTTTCTCGCCCAGGCGCAGGTCACCGTGGCTCCCCTGTGGAGCCAGGCGCAGAGGTGGGGCACGATGGCGAGCGACTGGTGGCCGGGCCTGTCTCCATGGGGCCCTGCCGGGCTCAGCTCGAAGAGGCAACGTGGGTCAACCCTCCAATGGGCTCACCACTCATGGGCCCATTGAGGTCATAGAGGTCAGATGCAGTGTGAACTGGGCGGCAGCCGAAGGCAGGGCACTTGGCGGTCCGATTATCGGCTACATAAGCTCGCTCTTGGGACGTGGAACGTCACCTCGCTGGGAGGGAAAGAGCCTGAGCTGGTGCGCGAGGTGAAGAAGTTCCGGCTAGATATAGTTGGACTCACTTCGACGCACAGCAAGGGCTCTGGAACCTGTTCTCTCAAGAGAGGCTGGACTCTCTTCCACTCTGGCGTTGCAAGCAATGAGAGGCAGGGGTGGCAATTGTTGTTGCTCAAAGCCTGCACGTTGGACTTTAACCCAGTAGACGAGATGGTAGTTTCCCTCCGCCTTCGGGTTGGGTGACGGGTCCTGACTGTTGTTTGTGTTTACGCACCAAACAGCAGCTCAGAGTACCCACTCTTTTTGGATTCCCTTGAGGGAGTACTGGAGAGTGCTCCCTCGGGTGATTCCCTTGTTCTGTTGGGGGACTTCAATGCTCATGTTGGCAAGGACAGTGAAACCTGGAGAGTCGTGATTGGGAAAAATGGCCACCCGGATCTGAACCCAAGTGGTGCTTTGTTATTGGACTTTTGTGCTCGTCACGGATTGTCCATAACAAACACAATGTTCAAACATAAGGAAGAACTTTGAACATGTCACGAGGGAGGTGCTGGACATTGAGTCTGAGTGGACCATGTTCCGTGCCTCTCTTGTCGAGTCTGCTGATTGGAGCTGTGGCCGCAAGGTGTTTGGTGCCTGTCGTGGCGGTAATCCTAGAATTCGCTGGTGGCCACCAGCAGTGAGGGATGCCGTCAAGCTGAAGAAAGAGCCTATCGGGTCCTTTTGGCTCATGGGACTCCAGAGGCAGCGGGCATACCGACAGGCCAAGCAGTCCCTGGAGAATCTGTGGTGGACTCTCCTAATTCTGGGGCTTAGGTTGCCTAGGTAGTTAAAAAGCTCCTCTGTGGCAAGGCCCCGGTGGTGGATGAGTTCCTTAAGGCTCTGGATACTGTGGGGCTGTCTTGGTTGACAAGACTCTGCAACATCGCGTGAACATTGGGGGCGGTACCTCTGGATTGGCAGACCGGGGTGGTGGTTCCTCTCTTTAAGAAGGGGAACCGGAGGGTGTGTTCCAACTATCGTGAAACACACTCCTCAGCCTTCCCGGTAAGGTCTATTCATGTGTACTGGAGAGGAGGAAACTCGGATCCAGGACGAACAGTGTGGTTTTCGTCCTGGTCGTGGAACGGTAGACCAGGTCTATACTCTCGGCAGGCTCCTTGAGTGTGAAGCGACTGGGATGAGAATCAGCACCTCCAAGTCCAAGTCCGTGGTTCTCGCGCAGGAAAGGGTCGAGTGCCATCTCCAGGTTGGGGAGGAGATCTTGCCCCAAGTGGAGGAGTTCAAGTACCTAGGAGTCTTGTTCACGAGTGAGGATAGAGTGGATCGAGAGATCCACAGGCGGATTGGTGCGGCGTCTTCAGTATTGAGGACGCTATATCGATCCGTTGTGGTGAAGAAGGAGCTGAGCCAGAAGGAAAAGCTCTCAATTTACCGTCGATCTACGTTCCCAGCTTTGGGTTATGACTGAAAGGACAAGCGGCCGAAATGCGTTTCCTCTGCCGGGTGGTGGGTCTCTCCCTTAGAGACAGGGTGAGAAGCTCTGTCATCCGGGAGGAACTCAAAGTAAAGCCGCTGCTCCTCCACATTGAGAGGAGGCATGAGGTGGTTCGGGCATCTGCTCAGGATGCCACCCGAACGCCTCTAGGGAGGTGTGGCAGGTGGCCACGGGGAAGACCTAGGACACATTGGAAAGATTATGTCCCCGGCTGGCCTGGGAACGCCTCGGAATACCCCGAGAAGAGCTGGACGAAGTGGCTGGGGAAAGGGAAGTCTGGGATTTTCTGCTCAGGCTGCTGCCCCCGCAACCCGACCTCGGATAAGCGGAAGAAAATGGATGGATTTAGAATGACAGTTATACTGTCAGATTGAGTACAAAAACTAACTAAACCTTACACAATATAATGTTTCTAGTAAAACTCACAAAGATACATATCTCCAGGCATTATTAGCCATTTTGCATGTGTGGTTTAGGAGTTATGTTTAAATAAATAACTGTCAGATTGAGTGTGACAGTAAACTGTCATAGTGAGTAAAACCCTTATTTTGTATTTGCAAACCTTACAAAAACAACTTAATCTAGTTAAACTCACACAGATACAATATTACAGGCATTTTTAGACACAATGCATGTTTGGTTTTAGAGTAATGTTTATATAACTTTCATATTTAGTATGACAGTTATACTGTCATATTGAATAAAAAAAACAACTAACCTGTGTCTTTGCAAACCTTACAAAATACCATTTTTCTAGTAAAACTAACTAAGATACATGCTCCAGGCATTATTAGCTATTTTGCATGTGTTGTTTGAGTTATGTTTAAATAACTGTCATATTGAGTGTGACAGTATACTGTCATAAAACCCAATTTTTGTATTTGCAACCCTGATTCTGGTAAAACTCACATATATACAATATTACAGGCAGTTTTGGACATAATGCATGTTTGGTTTTGGTTTTGGAGTTATGTTTTTATAACTTTCATATATAGTATGACAGCTAAACTGTTATATTGAGAAAAAAACAATTTTTGTATTAGCAAACCATACAACTGATTCAAATAAAACTCACATGGATTCAATATTACAGGCATTTTCAGACATTTTGCATGTTTGGTTTAGGAATTATGTTGTAATACATAATACAATACAAATAATTTTTGTGTTTGCAAGCCTTAAAAAAGCATATGTTTCCAGTAAAACTCCCAAAGATGCATTATTTCAGGCATTATTAGCCATTTTTCAGGTGTGGTTTAGGAGTTACGTTAAAATAACTGTCATATTGAGTGTGGCGTTATACTGTCATATTGAGTTAAAAAAAAACTAACTTGTGTCTTTGCAAACCTTACAAAAGAAAATGTTTCTAGCAACACTCACAAAGATATTTTTTTTCACGCTATTAGACATGTTTCATGTGTATTTAGGAGTTATAATTAAATAACTTTCATATTGAGTGTTAAAGTTATAATGTCATTATGTGTAAAACCTAATTTTTGTATTTGCAAACCTTACAAAAACAATTGATTCTAGTCAAACTTACATAGATTCAATATTACAGGCATTTTTAGACAATTTACATGTTTGGTTTAAAAGTTGTGTTTGAATACATTTGTATTGCTTTATTCACATTATCTCAGGATTCTAAGATCATTACTTTCATATTGAGTAAAACACTACTTTAGTTTTTTGCAAACCTTACAAACTCACATGATACATTATTATAAGCAATTTTAGACATGACACACGTTTGGTTCTGGAGTTATGTTTATATAACTTTTATATTTAGTATGACTGTTATACTGTCATATTGAATAAAAAAAAAACTAGCTTGTGTCTTTGCAAACTTTACAAAAGATCATTTTTCTAGTAAAACTAACAAAGATACATGTCTCCAGGCATTATTACCCATTTTGCATGGGTTGTTTAGGAATTATGTTTAAATAAATTTGTATTGCTTTTTTCGCATTATCTCAGGATTCTTAGATCATTACTTTCATATTGAGTAAAAAACTACTTTTTGTTTTAGCAAACCTTACAAATTCACATAAATACATTATTACAGGCATTTTTAGACATAACACATGTTTGGTTTTGGAGTTATGTTTATATAACTTTTATATTTAATATGACTGTTATACTGTCACATTGAATTAAAAAAACTAGCTTGTGTCTTTGCAAACTTTACAAAAGTTCATTTTTCTAGTAAAACTAACAAAGATACATGTCTCCAGGCATTATTACCCATTTTGCATGGGTTGTTTAGGAATTATGTTTAAATACAATTGTATTGCTTTTTTCGCATTATCTCAGGATTCTTATATCATTACTTTCATATTGAGGAAAAAACTACTTTTTGTTTTTGCAAACCTTACAAACTCACATAAATACATTATTACAGACATTTTTAGACATGACACATGTTTGGTTTTGGAGTTATGTTTATATAACTTTTATATTTAGTATGACTGTTATACTGTCATATTGAATTTAAAAAAACTAGCTTGTGTCTTTGCAAACTTTACAAAAGATCATTTTTCTAGTAAAACTAACAAAGATACATGTCTCCAGGCATCATTAGCCATTTTGCATGGGTTGTTTAGGAATTATGTTTAAATACATTTTTATTGCTTTTTTCGCATTATCTCAGGATTCTAAAATCCCTACTTTCATATTGAGGAAAAAACTACTTTTTGTTTTTGCAAACCTTACAAACTCACATTAATACATTATTACAGGCATTTTTAGACATGACACGTTTGGTTTTGGAGTTATGTTTCCAGGCATTATTAGCCATTTTGCATATTTTGTTTAGGAGTAATGTTTAAATACATTTGTATTGCTTTTTTCGCATTATCTCAGGATTCTTAGATCATTACTTTCATATTGAGTAAAAAACTACTTTTTGTGTTTGCAAGATTTAAAAAAGCATGTGTTTCGAGTAAAACGGCCAAAGATGCATTATTTCAGGCATTATTAGCCATTTTTCATGTGTGGTTTGAGTTATGGTTAAATAACTGTCATATACTGTCAGTTATGACATAGTAAGTAAAACCTAATTTATGTATTTGCAAACCTTACAAAATCATTTAAATCTAGTAAAACTCATATGGATTCAATATTACAGACATTTTTAGACTTTTGCATGTTTGGTTTAGGAATTATGTTGGAATCATTTTTATTAATTTGTTCGTATTTTCTCAGAATTTTAGAACATTACTGTCATATTGAGTAAATAAATAATTTTTGTGTTTGCAAGCCTTAAAAAAGCATATGTTTCGAGTAAAACTTACAAGAATGCATTATTTCAGGCATTGTTAATCATTTTTCATGTGTAGTTTAAGAGTTATGTTTAAATAACTGTCATATTGAGTGTGGCAGTTATACTATCATATTGAGTAAAAAAAAACTAACCTGTCTTTGCAAACCTTACAAAAGAAAATGTTTCTAGTAACACTCACAAAGATACATTTGTTCACGCATTATTAGACATGTTTCATGTGTGGTTAGGAGTTATAAATAAATAATTGTCATATTGAGTGTTACAGTTTTAATGTCATTATGTGTAAAACCTAATTTTTGTATTTGCAAACCTTACAAAAACAACAGATTCTAGTAAAACTTATATAGATTCAATAATACAGGCATTTTTAGACATTTTACATGTTTGGTTTAAAATTTGTGTTTGAATACATTTGTATTGCTTTTTTCGCATTATCTCAGGATTCTAAGAACATTACTTTCATATTGAGTAAAAAACTACTTTTTGTTTTTGTAAACCTTACAAACTCACATAAATACATTATTACAGGCATTTTTAGACATGACACATGTTTGGTTTTGGAGTTATGTTTATATAACTTTCATATTTATTATGACTGTTATACTGTCATATTGAATAAAAAAAACTAGCTTGTGTCTTTGATATCTTTACAAAAGATCATTTTTTTAAACTAACAACGTTACATGTCTCCCTAGGCATTATTAGCCATTTTGCATGTGTTGTTTAGGAGTTAGGTTTAAATACATTTTTATTGCTTTTTTCCCATTATCTCAGGGTTCTAAGAACATTACAGTCAAGTAAAAAACTACTTTTTGTGTTTGCAAAATGTAAAACTCAGTAAAACTCCCAATGATTCATTATTTCAGGCATTATTAGCCATTTTTTTGTGTGGTTTATGAGTTATGTTTAAATAGCTGTCATATTGAGTGTGATTTTGTCATTGTGAGTAAAACCTAATTTTTGTATTTGCAAACCTTACAAAAACAACCGATTCTAGGAAAACTCACATTGATACAATATTACAGGCATGTTTAGACATATTGCATGTTTGGTTTTGGAGTTATATTTATATAACCTGCTTTCTGAGCTGCCACCTTTGTGGTTTGCGTGTCCCACTGATCCAGGAACTATGTTGTCCGGAGGCTTCTATGGTCTCCCAAGACAAACAGGTCCTAGGTGAGGGATCAGACAAAGAGCAGCTCAAAGACCTTTATTAAAAGTATGATTGAGGACCTAGATTTTTTCTCGCCCGGACGCAGGTCACCGTGGCTCCCCTGTGGAGCCAGGCCCAGAGGTGTGGCATGATGGCGATTGACGGGCCTGTCCCCATGGGGCCCAGCCGTGCTCAGCTCGAATAGGCAACGTGGATCCCCCCTCCAGGGCTCACCACTCATGGGCTGGGTCATAGAGGGTGCAGTGTGAGCTTTGTGGTCCCATTATCGGCTACATAAGCTCGCTCTTGGGACATGGAACGTCACCTCGCTGGGAGGGAAGGAGCCTGAGCTGGTGCTTGAGGTGGAGACGTTCCCGGCTAGATATAGTTGGACTCACAGCAAGGGCTCTGGAACCTGTTCCCTCAGAGGGGCTGGACTGAGCTGAACTTTCATTACTTGCAACGCCAGAGTGGAAGAGATTCCACACTGGCGTTGCAACTAATGAGAGGCTGGGGTGGAAATTCTTGTTGCAAAGCCTGCACGTTGGACTTTAAACCCAATAGACGAGATGGTAGCTTCCTTCAGCCTTCGGGTTGGGTGACGGGTCCTGACTGTTGTTTGTGTTTACACACCAAACAGCAGCTCAGAGTACCAACACTTTTTGGATTCCCTTGAGGGAGTACTGGAGAGTGCTCCCTCGGGTGATTCCCTTGTTCTGCTGGTGGACTTCAACGCTATGTTGGCAACGACAGTGAAACCTGGAGAGTCGTGATTGGGAAAAATGGCCACCCGGATCTGAACCCAAGTGGTGCTTTGTTATTGGACTTTTGTGCTTGTCACGGATTGTCCATAACAAACACAATGTTCAAACATAAGGGTGTCCATATGTGCACTTGGCACAAGGACACCATCGGCCGCATGATTGACTTTGTAGTTGTGTCATGGGATTTGCGGCCTCATGTTTTGGACAGTCGGTGAAGAGAGGGGCAGAGCTTTCTACCAACCACCACCTGGTGGTGAGCTGGCTCCGATGGTAGGGGAGGATGCCGGTCAGACCTGGCAGGCCCAAACGCATTGTAAGGGTCTGCTGGGAACACCTAGCAGAGTCTCCTGAAGAACTTTGAACATGTCCGGAAGAACTTTGAACATGTCACGAGGGAGGTGATGGACATTGAGTCGGAGTGGACCATGTTCCGTTCCTCTCTTGTTGAGCCATCTGATTGAAGCTGTGGCCGCAAGGTGTTTGGTGCCTGTCGTGGCGGTAATCCACCAGCAGTGAGGGATGCTATCAAGCTGAAGAAAGAGCCACCGGGTCCTTTTGGCTCATGGGACTCCAGAGGCAGTGGGCATACCGACAGGCCAAGCGAGACCTCCTCAGTCCCACCAACACGTCGTCCTATGAAGAAACAGTGCCTGGGAAGTCTGTGGTGGGCTCCCCTATTTCTGGGGCTGAGGTAGCCAAGGTAGTTAAAAGGCTCCTCGGTGGCAAGGCCCCGGTGGTATGAGCTCCGTCCGGAGTTCCTTAAGGCTCTGGATGCTGTGGGGCTGTCTTGGTTGACAAGACTCTGCAACATTGCGTCTACTTCGGGGGCGGTACCTCTGGATTGGCAGACCGGGGTGGTGGTTCCTCTCGTTAAGAAGGGGAACCGGAGGGTGTGTTCCAACTATCGTAGATCACACTCCTCAGCCTTCCCGGTAAGGTCTATTCATTTGTAATGGAGAGGAGGAACCTCGGATCCAGGACGAACAGTGTGGTTTTCGTCCTGGTCGTGGAACGGTAGACCAGCTCTATACTCTCGGCAGGGTCCTTGAGTGTGCATGGGAGTTTGCCCAACCAGTATACATAAGTTTTGTGGACTTGGAGAAGACATTCGACCTTGGCCCCCGGTAAATCCTGTGGGGAGTGCTCAGAGAGTATGGAGTATCGGCATGTCTGATTGTGGCGGGTGTCTCCCTGTATGATCAGTGTCAGAGCTTGGTCCGCATTGCCGGCAGTATGTCGGACCCCTTTCCAGTGAGGGTTGGACTCCGCCAAGGTTGCCCTTTGTCACCGATTCTGTTCATAACTTTAATGGACATAATATCTAGGCGCAGTCATGGCTTTGAGGATCCCCTCAACGCCATGACTGCGCCTGGTTTGGTGGCTGCAGGATTAGGTCTCTGCTTTTTGCAGATGATGTGGTCCTGATGGCTTCAACTGGCCAAGATCTTCAGCTTTCATTGGATCGGTTCGCAGTGAAGCGACTGGGATGAGAATCAGCACCTCCAAGTCCGAGTCCATGGTTCTCGCCCGGGAAAGGGTGGAGTGCCATCTCGAGGTTGGGAAAGAGATCTTGCCCCAAGTGAAGGAGTTCAAGTACCTAGGAGTCTTGTTCACGAGTGAGGATAGAGTGGATTGTGAGATCTACAGGCGGATCGGTGCGGCGTCTTCAGTAATGAGGACGCTATATCGATCCGTTGTGGTGAAGAAGGAGCTGAGCCAGAAGGAAAAGCTTTCAATTTACCGGTCGATCAACGTTCCCATCCTCACCTATGGTCATGAGCTTTGGGTTATGACCGAAAGGACAAGGTCACGGGTACAAGCGGCCGAAATGAGTTTCCTCCGCCGGGTGGTGGGTCTCTCCCTTAGAGATAGGGTGAGAAGCTCTGTCATCTGGGAGGAACTCAGTGTAAAGCCGCTGCTCCTCCACATTGAGAGGAGCCAGATGAGGTGGTTCGGGCATCTGCTCAGGATGCCACCCGAACGCCTCCCTAGGTCCGAACGGTAGGAGGCCATGGGGAAGACCTAGGATACATTGGAAAGACTATGGCCTGGGAACGCCTCGGGATCCCCCGAGAAGAGCTGGACGAAGTGGCTGGGGAGAGGGAAGTCTGGGCTCTCTGCTTAGGCTGCTGCCCCCGCAACCCGACCTCGGATAAGCGGAAGAAAATGGATGGATTTAGTATGACAGTTATACTGTCATATTGAGTGTGACAGTATACTGTCATAAAACCCAATTTTTGTATTTGCAAACCTGATTCTAGTAAAACTCACATCTATACAATATTACAGGCAATTTTGGACATAATGCACGTTTGGTTTTGGAGTTATGTTCATATAACTTTAATATATAGTATGACATCTATACTGTTATAATGAGTAAAAAAGCTAACTTGTGTCTGTCATAAAACTCAATTTTTGTATTTGCAAACCTTACAAAAACAAATGATTCTAGTAAAACTCACATGGATTCAATATTACAGGCATTTTTAGACATTTTGCATGTTTGGTTTAGGAATCATGTTGGAATACATTTGTATTGTTTTTTTCACATTATCTCAGCATTTTAAGAACTTACTGTCATATTGAGTAAAAAAAACCTTTTGTGTTTGCAAGCCTTAAAAAAACAACCGATTCTAGTAAAACTCACATTGATACAATATTACAGGCATGTTTAGACATCTTGCATGTTTGGTTTTGGAGTTATGTTTATATAACCTGCTTTCTGAGCCGCCACCTTTGTGGTTTGCGTGTCCCACTGATCCTAGGAGCTATGTTGTCCGGGGGCTTCTATGCCCCCTGATAGGGTCCCCCAAGACAAACAGGTCCTAGGTGAGGAATCAGACAAAGAGCAGCTCAAAGACCTTTATGAAAAGTACAAATCGAGGACCTAGATATTTTCTCGCCCGGACGCGGGTCACCGTGGCTCCCCTGTGGAGCCAGGCCCAGAGGTGGGGCACGATGGCGAGCGACTGGTGCCCATGGGGCCCAGCTCGAAGAGGCAACGTGGGTCCCCCCTGCAATAGGCTCACCACTCATGGGCTGGGTCATAGAGGTCGGGTGCAGTGTTAGCTGGGCGGAAGCCGAAGGCAGGGCACTTGGCGGTCCGATAATCGGCTACATAAGCTCGCTCTTGGGATGTGGAACGTCACCTCGCGAGGTGGAGAAGTTCCCGGCTAGATAAAGCTGGACTCACTTCG